>NW_010226172.1:173237-306665 GCF_000690775.1 Eurypyga helias
TTTCCCTATATTGTGGTGGAAGCATCTTATGTGGCCCTTTGGCAGCAGCAGGTATATCTTCAGAATCTTAAAATGTAAATTATGCTTCAAGGAGGCAAGCTGGCAAAAAAAAAAAATCATTCAGCAGCAAAGAAATAAGTGAGTTAGCTTCCACTGTCTGGAATGAGACTCCTTCAGAGGAGAAAGAACACTGGACTGGGCTGTGCCGTGTGAAATATCAATATGGTAGGTTGGCCCAGGGTGTTTCTTTCACACCGAGAGGCTTGTGGTCTTCCGTAAAATGCAAACGTGAGAGAAAGCAATCCTACCACAACTATTACTAATACAAAAAAAAGTGTTCAAAGAAAATTGCTATTCACAGGAATAAGAACAGATTAGAGTGTATTTAACAAAGCAGTAGAACTTAAATGTTACCATTAAAAAAAGTAACAAAAATTAGGACAAAACACCTAATAACTGCCTTAAGGAAAAACCCTTTTCTTAGGGCTCAAGCAAAGGAAAATAATTGGTCTGTTTTGAATGGTAGTGTTTTTATAAAATGCTTTTGTTGGATCACAATCTACTCTTTTTTTATGTTTGATCTAAAGGTCCAATTTTGTTAATTAAACATAGTAATGCAATATATTAAGCATGTCATGATTAAAGGTATTACTAGAACTTTATAGAAATAATGTTTTTTCTCATTCTGTTATGAGTTTTTCCTCTGCAATTGCTGATGTATACAAAACTGCAACTACGTCTGGTCGAAAATTTGATATATTTTTCCCCAAGGGGAAAACACAAGATGTTTTGAAGAAATATATTTTTCAGTGAGTGGATGTTTTTCTGGGAAGGCCTCTTGTGTGAGGAGAAGAAAAAAGACCCCTTGCTGCCCCAGAATAGTTAACAGCCTGGTGGTTTTTGTGTGCCTCCAGAATGTCAAAGCTCTGTTGTTGTTGGAGAAGGGCCTGGAAACCTGGCTTTCCGATACTGTATGTGAAAGTTCTAAAGATCAGACTACTATCTATCTGGAAAGTAATCATGCTGCCTACTTTTTCTCCTCTTTCCTTAGCTATGACCTCCTTTTCTGAAAATTAAAATAGTTTAGACACAACTCTTTCTTTCTAAAACAGAATAAAAAATGTATTTCCAGACCTCCTTTTATCTCTGAGAAAGAGATACTATTTTCTAATCTTTTCTAATCAGTCTTAACAGTAAAGCATACAACGATTGTTTATGTTGTCTAATAAAGAAAAAACCATAATGATACAGAGTTTGCCCTTAGAAAGAAGTGAAACAAGTGTACATGTATGGAGAGAAAGGTACTGTAGCTGTGGCTGAAAAGCTCTGTTTGCAGCAGTGGAAAATTCTTGCATTTATTCCACTGAGTCTTGGAAAGAAGCATCTTGCTGTTTGCGCACTTGTATATGTACTTAATATTTTGCTTTAATTCTAGTTTTCACTATGCGCAAATAATGTTGACAAGGTGAGGGCTGCTTTTAAAAATACAAATCCAAACAAAACCAAACAATTTCAAGGGTTCATAAAGCCAAAGTGACTCTTTATGGAAGAATATAAACTAATCAGTCTGATATAGGTGAATCCTTCTCTTCCACTCATACAAAACCATGCAAAACCTTAGTTTAATTTTATTGTGGACTACTACAGCATCCCTCTTCAAGTACAGATACTAACTGAAATCGGTAAAGTGTCTTTCAAGAAGTTCAGCATGCGTGCTAAGATATTACAATTTTTTTTATTTTTAATGTACTTTAACACAGATATGTCTGATTTTTCTTTAAAGCTTTTATCAGAGGGGGGTGGGGAAAGGTGATGATGGGATCATGCTCCCATAGGATGAGTATATAGTGTTTGAATGTTCATCACTTAAATGTGGGTTTGGGAGTGCTTCTGAACCATTACTTTGCAGAAAGAAACAGACATTGCCATCCAGGTCCAGATGGGTTTCCACCTTGCTTAAAGATTGACGCTTTTCTCCTTTATCCTTTAGAAATTATCTTTTTAATTAGATTCTGCTTTTCAGATAAGCTGCTCTTCATTTTAGTTCAGGGGAACAAGAGGAGGTAGCATTGGCATATATTTGATCTCTTTGAAATATTTGTTTCTGTCTTTAAAAACTTACAGAACTGTAACTTTCTCTTGAAAGGCTGCTGTGACATTCAGATGTTGGTTGGCTGGACTTGAAAGTAAGCTTTGGATACGGTTAAGAAAAGAACTAGTGCCCAGTAAGTGCAATACACAATAAAAGGAAGCAATGCTCAAGACATACTGTGTGTGGATTGCTGCAAACTGCTTTTCTCTTAATGGTTTCAGCTTGCTGACCTGGAAAAAAAGGTTGTTTCTACATTTTATTCCAGTTGTCTATGTGAATTTTTTTCATGTCCTTTTTGCTTTGACCTGTTTTTACAGTTCTTGGTGCTGCCTATTTAACATGTGTGCAGCAAACAACTGCACTACTGAGTTCCTGCAGATGTTGTGAGCCTCTGTGATGTTCAGTCATGGAAGCCTTGACTTAAGAAAAAGAAAACCTATTCAGTCATGGATGTCTTCAAATGTCCTGACCTAGGAAAAAAACACTATGGTATTTTTTTGGCACTCTGTACTGAGCTGTCTTGGATGGTTTTCTTCTGTGGCTTCTAAATACATCAGATAAAGTTTGGAGCCATCCAGTAATTGCATGTTCCAAGTTCCTTTTCATATCATCTGCAATCCTGTTAATGTCATTTGTTTTAAAGCTCTTTGTTAGTAAATATTATCAGATAAAAGGCTACGTACTCCGGATTTCTGCTTTGTAAAAGGTCATTAAATCAACAGGTGACTGACTTCTAAGTTTAGTTTTACTGAGGGTTTTAGTGGGCTGTTAACAACTACAGGTATGGCTTTTTTAACTTCCTGATTTGGGGAGAGATTTTGCCTATCAGATAACCTCTGTTTTCCTGATTCCTTTCTGTATGGACTTACTCTAAAGGAGGGCTATCTCTATTTGCTTTATTATGACTTCAAAATATCTATTAATCTGAGAATAGTTTCAGAAAGTGTATTTCACTGTTGAAATAGTGTCCATGACATTGCTATTTTGTATCTGTACTTTTGCATAGGAATTTAAGATATTTCCAATGCAAGATAAATTTTAGAAAGACAAAACTTACAGACCTGTAGCAGTGTGCTTATCTGGGAATTAAGTTCCTGTGTTGTGGGAATTAGCGCTGTATCACAGTGTGGGTCTGGAGGGGGTAGTTAACTGGCAGAGGAAATTTTTCACATGGGTGCACTATGCAGTTGTTTGCAGGAGTTGATGTCTTACTTTGTAAGATATAAAAAGCTGGGTTTAATGTTCCCCTTGATCTGGAAAATTAGTGTTTTCTGTGGCATATCCTAGCATTCTTTCTTGTTTCTCCCATCAAATCACTGTATCATAGGTATATACTCAGGAATTTTTCTTTTTATAACAGTTGCTAAATATCTGCCAAGTCTGTCAAGTCAGAAATTTAATCAATGCTCTAGACAGCATTTTTTAGAGACAGATTGAAAAGGAAGTAACAGTAAAGCCAGATCTCGTCTGTCCTATTCTTTAGTTTTGTCTCTTCCTTATGCCCCATCAAAAAACCTTGGCTGCAGGCCCTTCCTGGTTTGGGGGAAATAGAAATATAACAATTTAATCTTCATTCTTTAAAAATAATTTTCTAACTTTTTTCCTTGCAAAGATAGAATGGAAACCATAAGCTAATGGTAAATGTCAGCTAACTGCTAGACTTGAAAGAACCAGCAGCTGGCTTCTGCTTATGAAGCAGAGAAACTGTGTGGGAGGAGATGTAAAACACCTCCTCAAATGCCCACTCTAAGAGAGCAGGGTGTCGGGGGGGTGGGGGGATAAGAATGGGGATGGGACAAGAATGTACCGAATATGTGTTTTAACCTTTAGAATTCTTTTGCTGTTCTTTCATATTCCTAGACTTGTATGAAAATGCAAAATGGCAATTGATTTGTTTCAGGTAAAAACAGACAAAGTCCCTGAGCTACTTAAAACTAATTTTTTATATGAAAAAGGGTACTTAATTTGCATGTATCAATTTTGTGTCTGTGCAAAATCTATGGTATGAATCTCATAAACATTTTGTAAATGTATTTAATGAATAATTGTTTGCAAAGAGCTTGAGTGTGCCTCAAATCAGATGCAGTGTCTCAATACAGCAACATTATTAACAACATCATTAGAGGAGCACTGAAATGGCAGCACTTAGAAAATGCATCTACCACAAATCTGACATGATGAGTTTGAGTACAGAAAACATAGGGGAAATAGATGTGTGATATTAATTCATGATGTTTAAACTGAGATAAAAAATAGACAACACGTTTATGCTGATATAAATTGAGACAAATTCTAAGTTGGCTACAGCGTTTGGCCTAAAAGCTGTCCAAGCAAGGCAACTAATGTTTCTTCTACTTTCAGTAAGAAGTTCATACCTGCTGTCGAGGAGAGACCAAGGGTTGATTTTGAATGTGTTTATTTTTCTTAGTAACTAAATTTTTAGTAATCCATAGATCCTTCATCACTTTCTGATATGGGAAACAATCTACAGCTTCATTAGTCCATGTCGTAATGATTTTTAACTTAGTTTAAAAAGATTCAGAGTAAACAGACTAGAAATGGAAGAAAGAAGAAATCTCCTAGAAATCTGTCTTTTAATTGGAGAACTTTCTGTATATAGATGCTGATTTTACTGGGCAGAAGAAAATGCTCTCAAGGAATGGAAAGTATTGTTCAGTAGATTATTTTTGCATGTCTGAACAACTCTCATGTAAAAAAAAAAAAGGAATAGAAGTGCTGCTCTTATTTTGGAAGTGTCCTTTCTTGTTTGCTGACAACTCCCACTATGAGCCCTTGTCCACACTCCCAGGAATTGCTATTAACTTCCCAAGACGGTGGTGGGAACCTAAAACTGGCGAGCAAGGTCTGGAAGCGTACGAGCTGGAGGATATTTGTGATAGATAAGAATAACAGGAAGAGAGAGAGAAAAAGAAATAGTCAGCACTTTTGGCTTTTTAAAAGTGGGGTGCAAATGACTTGCTGTTATGTTTTTTTCAATGTCTTGTTTCCAGACTGCTGGCTTAGTCAGCCACATCTTTCATTTGCCTGGTCCATAACAGCTGCTTCTGCTGCTACCACAGAAAGAGAAATTATAGTTTCCAAGACCTCATTTCAACCCTCTTATCTATAATCCTGAAGTTCCAGTCTGTCTGACCACTTGACTAGGCTTTTTTAATTAGCAGATCTTTTTGGGGGCCCTTGAATATGTTCTGCATACACAGAAACACTAAACAGCCTTGGAAACTCTTGACAAGATGAAAAACATCCTGCTGGGAATATAAAATGACACATAATGCCTAGAATAATGACTTCCATAACTGAGATTTTCATGTTCTGTATTAGAAGACATTGTTTATCTGGTGTCCTGTTCTTATGAAAAGAAAAAAATGTTTAGCCATTTAAAAACTTGTCTGTTTAATTCAGTCTCTACACTGTTTTGTTGATTCCTCTGAAGAAGGCTTATGGGTTTGGCACAAAATACACAAAAAGCCTGAGATGAAAACTAGCATTCAAATATTTCTGTGCAATCTGTGGTTCAGATGTTATTACTTGATTTGCCCAAATGAGGCAGGTGGAGTTTCATAACGACCTTTTCCTTGTCTCTGAGACCACTGTCCTGCCTGATCATTTGGCTGAGGTGACACATTGTTAATGAAGCGTTAATAAGCAACTTAATTTGGGAGGATACTCTCTTCTGTAGAAGGTAGTAGCTTTCACTGCTGCAAGTATCTTAATGTAATCAAAGAAAACAGCTTGGTTTAATAATTTACTAATTGTATGGCATAACCAACTAATCTCTGGGATGTACCTTGGAGACCTGACAACATGTTTCATTGACTTCTGGGGAATCAACACTGATGATGTTGGTCAAATTGTCCTCAGTTCACTTCATTTGCTGGTCTGAAGCTCTGTGGTGATTTCTCTAGAAGAGAGAGAAACAAAAGATTTTGTGTGATACCTTGATCAGCCGATAATTCATTTTGACATTACCCAAGGGATAATAGCTAGTGTCACTATGAAGGTCTGTGTGGTTTTGTACCAATTCTTTGGATTTTCAGACTAAATATGTTCTTCAAATTAGCTCTGAGTGAAATGATATTATTCAGAATATTAACTGAGACAATACTGTGAATAAGCCTTATATTTTCAATAATGCAAACATGATAAATACATACGTCTACGGTATTTTGTTTCATGCTGTTCTGGTGAGATTATTCAGACATAAAACAATAAAAATTTGCCAGAAAATGAACTCTAGGCTCATTTTTCAGTGCTGAAGATAATTGTTAATAAGATCCTTCTCAAACTCAAATATTAAGCCTGTGTGCATCGGTTGTCTCCCATAGTATAGCTTCGAATTAATTTTCTGTCTTAAAGAAAAATAATCCCACTTTAATACTCAAATACAGGTCTAGGTAATAGTCAGATCTTTATTGGTATCATGCACCAATTCTGATGAAATCTGAAATAATCCTGCAGTTTTTCAATAGCTTTGAAAATAATTTCATCCTTAGCCTGCAATGTTCAAAGACACTTGAGGAACTACATGAACGATTATCTCCTGACCCTGAAGTACAGTGGGTTAGGTGGGGGGATTCCCAAAGCCTTCTAAATTCTTGGTATTCAGGACTGAAAATACCAGGGATCAAGTAACAAATATTTGAGTTGCTTGTTAAAGTCACGTTATTAAATGGGACTCAGCTGAAGAGGTCTTGTATCAAGTAAGTATGGTATGTTAAATCTAGAAAAAAATCTTTTCAAATCTAGGTTTTTCAATAGTCTAATGATTACTTTTTGAAGAGTTTGTAGTCTGCAAAATAATTATACAGCATATGCTTAAAAAGACTGGTCTGTAGTATTAACCTTCATGCAGTTTCATGGAAGGCATTTTGGAATTTTGGTTCCATCTTGTTCAGTTATGCCTTCTCCATTACAATTAATGGAGGAACATGCAAGTTTGAATTCTTTGAATAGCTTTGAAAGTCTCACATTTGTTATTTGTCTGTTTTATAGGCCATGAAAAAAACCCTGCCACCCCTCAGGGAATTAAAGCATAGTGCTTTAATTACATAATGCCCATTAATGCTAATAAATTTTATGCTAAAGACCTCTGCTGTACCAGTGCCAACTAAAACATATGTCTCCTTCCTTTTCCAACCCTGTGCCACGTATTGCCTGGACATGCGGTCATTAAAATGAGCTCAGTTGCAACGACAGCGGTTAGACAAAGACGCAAGATTTTATTTTGACTTTCAACCAGTTTTGTAGGTTGAAATAATTCTAGGATTTGATCTTCAAGTAATCTTTAAAAGCATTGAAATAGGAATAGTGTTAACTGAGGGAGCAGGCCCCTATATATGTGAAATCAAGCAATAATATTTTTCAACTGCTGCAGTGTTTCTATAATCTGATAGGACTTGAGTTTTCTCTCAAAAGATTCCTTTGTAATGTTAGTCTGAAGAATGATTTTACTACCTTTATAAGACAAAGCATGTTTTTAACTCTTTATTCCCAGGTTTGTTTATTTAATTCTGTTCTGTATCTTTCACCTAGCCAGTAACTGCAACTCTTCCTTTTTTTTTTTTTTAATATAGCTCTGCTCTTAGTAGTCCTTCCAGAGCCTGACCCCAGAACTAAGTCTCCTTCTCTCGCAATATTTCTTGAAATCAGGCAATCAAATTGCTCTTGAGCAATGTGTTAAAGTGCAGCAGTTCTTCTGCTTTCTATTGGCAGAGTAAAGGAGGAGGCTGGGATACGCTTTGTGAGAATTTGAAGGAAAAATAATATATCAGAGGATCAAACTGGTAGATACAGACTTTTTCCATATCTCTATAGTGAGTCAACATTTAGTAACCCTTTGTGCTAAAACATGATGGTGAGTGAGTCTGGTTGAGAATGGAGACCAAGTGGGAATAGCTGTACATAAGGAGGATGGCATTTTATCAGAGCAGATGAGACGATTTTGTGGCAGCAGGAACCTGAGATGAGGAGGGGCTGAGTGATGGTTGGATGGCAAAATGCATAAAAAGAACAAAAAGCATTTAGATGTTGTCTGGCTACAAAGACTTAGAAAAGGCCTGGACTTAGCGAGTGGGAGGATAGTGGGATTGACCAAAGGGTTGTGAATAAATGTAATGAAAAATAAGTGTAAACTTGTAGCTAAATGTGTAATGTTCAAGGTTTGTTCTTGTGTTCCCTGTCCTTCACCTCAGATGAAATAAGGCAAATAAGGCTGTTTCTCAGCACAACCTTTGTTTTTTCATGTGTTGTTCTTGACTATCCCAATCCTTGTATAATGATCAGTGTTGATCTCTTGAAGTGGTTTTATTAGTTAGTCAGAGGATTAACAGCCCTTACTCTCCTCAGCCTATGAGAGCAGTCTTCAGGAGCAGGCAGAAGGAAAGAGCAAGGACCGTGACGCAGCATGTTCCTTGAGAGCAAGAACTGTGCCGCATCCTTGTGGCCTGGGTCTGGGTGGGCAGGGGAGATGCCATGCCATGCATGGCTGGGCCGACGCGAGGGGGAACGTGACAGGGAGGAGGCAGTAGAGAGCTGGGCTCTGCTGCCTGTGGTGAGGGCAGGGGGGTCCTGGGAGTCCTCTTGGAGAGATTTCTCAGCACTTGCATTTCATCCTCAATCGCAAACCTGTCAATTCAGGGCATTGATCAAATTTTTATTATTTTCATTACATAATTTTTATGTTCTTTTTATACTATATTAGTGTTTCTAGTGAAAGACTGCAAGACTTTAGCTCAATTTAGATGACTGTCACCAGATATGTAGAAGCAGCCTCACATAAAAGAAAAAAGGGCTATTATAAGCAGAGAGTTTGTAAGAATGCTACATGTTGATAAGGAGCAATTATCAGAGCTGGGAGCATCCTGAAAACCTTACGGACGACTAATCCTCCATTTTACACCTCTACTTCCCAAATTCTGTCAAGAGGGAACTCACATTATTTTTAATGGTTGCTACTTTTGCCACTGAGTTTTAATGGATTGGAATAATGTTTAAAAAAATAGATAGAAAATAGAATAGATAAAAAAATAGATTTTTATGTTGTTGTAAAAAACCTTTTTATTAAATGAATGAAAACTTGAGTTGTCCCAAATCTTCCCGCCATCAGTTGCACTTTTCCCCAACTTTCTGACTAGTTTTAAAGATAAATCATGTTCTTGCTTTTTCCTCTGCTCTACTTGCCTCTGGTCAATTCGCTGATCTCCCCGCTCACAGGCAGACCCATTCCAGCTCAGTGATGAGGACCAGTCACGACATTGTAACAAGCCAAAAGTAGTAAACTTGCTATGAAAAGCTTACAAACTTGGAAGCGCTTAGGTGTCAGCATTTTAAACTCATTGCAACGACACCCTGGGGGAAGAATCTTTTAATGGTAAACATATTCAAATAGATTTGAGGTAAAAAAGCTGGATTCACTTTGTTTTGGTTGCAAGTGTACTACAGCATTATCAGGAGATGATTTAGGGCAACAGCAGTGCACTCTTCGCTTGGATTGTGTTAAACTGAAGGTTCTCCATGACTGAAAATATTTTTCCAGCTTTATGGGAGCTTCCCCCCACCTGCCCCCTGTAGCACTTTGCTGTTTAAGGAGATGTATGTTAAATAGCATTTGTTGAGCTTACTGCACAATCAAATATGATTTCATTTCTTTCTTGAAACATTCATTCCTACTCTGCTTTTGAAATGACACGTGCCAGCATGCTATTCTTCTCCCCTCTAGTTCCTACATTAAACCTATTTTCCCTGAGAAAATGGAATCTTTGTGTCTTTGTCTCCTGACTAGCTTTCAGGCATGTTTTGGCAGGAGCTCTGACTGTCGAGGCACTGGAGAGGAGGGGCCTCAGCTCATTTGTCAGCTTTTCTTCCATCTGTAATTCTTGCCCACTCAGCAGTACTGGAGGGGCTTAGGAAAGGGGGAGAGCTGGTAGCTGTTGAAAGTCAAACTCTAGAAAGAATTGCCTCACTGTAACAGTTTAGGAAAGGTGTGTCTCTGTGGAGAAACTACAAAATGTTTTGGCTAAAAACAGCTTTAGGCTTAAGGTTTTAGCAGCTATTTCATGTAATTGCATGCCTTTCCCCTCCCTCCGCCCCCCTCCCCCCCTCCAAATATATCTGTACAGGCAGCAGTCTGTTTATAGACTTGTTTATTGTGTGTTGATAAACTGGCTCTAACAGTGATGAAAATTTTCACTGGTGTTCAAGACCTGGTTGTTTCCAACCAACAGCTTAATTTAAATCATTTAAAGTCTTTAACTTTGGTCCTAATCCTCTGCTGCAATCTTCCTTTGCAGGCCATGTGCTTTCATCTCCCTGTGTGATGTAACCAAACAGATTTTTTTTTTTTTTAATTAGAAGACAGATCCCTTCATACTAAAGAAAGCATTTTTCCTCTTCAGCTTTTTATAGAATATTAACGTGGATCTCTCCTCCTCATTTCAGTAGGCTATTTAAGCTCAGGGCTCATACTGTGAGCTGTTAATTAATCAGTGTGACAGATGAAGAAAGTATCCAACTATGAAAGAAAACCTTACTTCAGTGACTAACAATAAGGATGTGAGTCCGAGTGATTAAAAGGATTTTTTTTTTTTTTTTTGGTGAACGTGTGATAAGGATTCTTAAGCTGTTTGAGGTAATGATGGTTTTTTTTACTCAGTTTCTGTCTCTTCACAAACATTAAAGGGTTCATCAATATTTCGTCTTGAAAAGTCTAGACAGGAGTTAAAAGAGTCTCTCCTACAGTTTGAAGAGATCCTGTTTCCCATAATTAATAACAGGAAGCAAGTAAATAAGGCTTTACTGACAAATGAAGCAGCATCAATAACATGTACCCAGAAGCATTAGCTCCTACCTGAAAAATATGACTGAGGTCTGTTGGTTTTAGTGCACAGGAAAAGATTGCATTAGAGCTTTGCTCAAGTTCAATTCAGTTATGTGATAGCAGACTAAAAGTACAGAGTAAAAATAATGCATTTTAATTATTGAGAGTGATTTCTGACCTTTGTTTACCTCTGTGTTAGAGTACAAGAACTCTTCCCCTCTCATTATTTGAAACTCTTTGAACTCAAAAGGAGATTTTTCATGTTTATTTAAAAGCTACCAGAAGGCATTTCAGACATTTCCTGGAACAAACTGTATATATATATTTTAGGAAGATAAGAAATGAAAGGAAACTTGAGGAAAAGCTTTTAATTTTCTTCCTTTTTGAAGACTGTATTTCCCTTCAAAGATATCTTTTCAGAAAGTAGTTGGAAACCCTCCCGCAATTCCACTTGTTACAGTCGGTTAAACAACAAAAGGAGAGTCCGATCCCCACCTCTTCTGTAGCGGTGTAAAACCAGAGCAGTGCCATTTGTCTCACCGCGCTGTTACGGTCATTTCAGTAACCCCCCAGTGCAACGACAAAAATTGTCTTGTCCTTGCCTGCCGTACTTATGACTTTGTCTGGTTTTTGGGTTACATTGCAGGGGAGGCTGAAGGGGGAGGAAAAGGAGGAGGTTTCTGTGTGTGTGGCTGGGGTAGTACTTGTTTTCCTAGGGAGGAGCAACGGCTGAATGTAATATTCAGAAGCACTGGAAAAGCACATTTAGCTCTGTGTTTGTGCTGGGCCTGCAGTCTGAGGTGGTTGAATTACGGGTTCATCCTCTGGCATGTTGACTACATGATACAGCTCTGTAATTCAGACTGTATGTCATCTTAGTGCTGACCTTGAAAAGAAAAGTGAATTTCTTTCACTGATTCTTAGATACACCAGACAGTAAATTCCCACTTAGCTATTAAATTTAAAGTTAACTACTGGATATTTTTTTTTTTCTTCTGTACAGAGCCCAGCAGCTCATCTGCTAAAACTGAGAAGATAGGCCAAAATAAGCCTGTTTGTAGAGCTAATGTTTTTCCTTTTCTGTACGTTTTAGAAGATTAACAGCCGTTGCTGTACAGGAGCATGGCGATGAATACCAAATAGTCTGTCCATAAGGCATTTTGGAAGGAATTCAGTAAATTCAAAGAAGATATCCCAACATTATATCCCACAACTTTGTTTATTTTTTCCACTGACTGTAGCTAATACTATGAAAGCAACAGACTATATCCAAAGAGAAGAAATATATTTACAATACTTTGTCAGGTTAAAACATTTACTGGTGAATACTCTTTTATTGTTGACTGATTAAATGCGAGATTTGAGCACATGTATCTAACTTTAAACATAGGCTTTTTCTATTAATTTCAGTGAGATGATATATTTCCGTAGTTCATTTCTCTACTTCTGTTATTTTCTAAATGCATTTCGCTCTCCTGCTAAGTACTGAGTCTTGTCACCTTGAATCATACATTCCAGTATCCAGCTAGACTTACAGTTTTTAAATGAGACAGCTTATGGAATATGGTGCTACTTGACACAGGCGCTTGGGTTCTCACTGCAAATAAATATCTCAGATGTCACTTACAATGACCATTGTAATAGGAAAAAGTCAAAAAGACAACTGTTGAAGGTCCGCTTTCAGGGTTACTGGAAAGTATTATGTCAACTTTTTTCCTTAGCTCAGAACTGTAATAACTAGTTAATTCCTGATGGAACTTTATTCTGGAAAAGGTGCATTTTCTTTTCCAGAAAAAGTTGCATTGCACAGCAAAGCTTTGAAGAAGATTGTGTGAATTTTCCATTTATTTTGCGACTTTTGAAAATCAGGTGTTTATGTACTGTACATAATAATAGATCTAGGGTTAGAAATTTCTCTAATTATAAAGAAAACAATATACAATCCTTTTTAATAAACTATTTGAATATCTTCAATTCTACATCCCAGAGAGAATTTTCAGATCAAGTCTGATCTTTGTATTCAGCTTTTGATGTGCATTTTGCATAACTAAGGAGGAAATTTTAATGCTTAGGGTGCTGCTTTTAGGAAGAGAGGTGATCAATCAATGGCTGGATTGAATTATTTGAATTGTCCAATTATAGACTACTGGTCTTTTGTGCAGCAGTACATGTAGGGTGATTAAAGATGTATTTCAGAGTT
This sequence comes from Eurypyga helias, assembly GCF_000690775.1. NCBI lineage: Eukaryota > Metazoa > Chordata > Aves > Eurypygiformes > Eurypygidae > Eurypyga > Eurypyga helias. The sequence continues at coordinate 186,366 of NW_010226172.1, forward strand.
TAACAATTATATTAAATAGTATAATAGTGTAAAATAAGGTTCCTGGCATAGATCCAGGATAAAGGCACAGTTTAATCCAAAAGATACTAATATGAAATATAATACATTCATTTTACTAATTAATTTAGCATAGATGGATATTATCATGTAAATGCTCCATACATTCAAGTTAGGTCAGGAAATATTTTTCACTGTTTCTTCTCCATCTTGTTTCACTTCCAGAATTTAAAACTGCTGCTTTACTAGCAATAAGATCATAACTGGGAGGGGAAGTATGGGGGCATATAGTGGACAATGAGTTTTCCTTTGTTGAAAGAGTTTGGCCTTTGGTTTTGTTTCTCCAACACAAATCGCTCTGAAAATGGTGGGAGAACAGTACATAGGCTGGCAAATATTAGTCACTGCAGATACAGCCTGCTGTAGTGATGTTGGTTCATTGAAGAGGTTTTTAACAGTTCCTTTTAATTAATTTAACTGAAAAAATGTTTTAAATAATTCTGTATTTGGCACAAACATTGTACCTTATAACTCTGAGTTTTGGCATTGCAGAAGAGTGCTATGACTCTAAGCATTTTCATGTTTCTAGACAAAATTTTTCTCTGCAAACAAAAATATTTCTTGGTGAACTGAGACCTGCTTCGTGCTTTTTTTGGTACTTTATTTGATTGACTGTTAATAGCATTTTTCCTCTTAAATGTGTAATTATATATCTTTTTAGTGGTTATTCCTTTAAAATTGTTATACTGATCCTTCTGCCTTAAAATGCTCAGTGACCCTTCTATAACAATCTGTGTCATAAAAAATCAAAACCATAAATTACCAGAATAATTTTAAGTATATAAAAAGTAGAGTGTATTTAATTGTTTTTTTTTTTTTGTTTTGGGTATGTTTGGGTGTGGTGTTGGTTTTTTTTGTTTGTTTGTTTAATTTTAATTCTGGAGATGTCTAGTCTTGATGAGACTCCCATCAAATCAAATTTGAGCCTAAAAGAAATTTTACTCGATCTCCAAATTTATTCCCAAGCACAGTGCTATATGCTTGGCTTGCAATTGATAGGAAAAGATATGTACTTGTTAAATATTTGCATAGCTCTCATTTAATCATAGAAACCTTTCTAATTTTATGGGGTTTTGTCCTTGTAAAGAAATAACTATATTGTTTGTTGGACAATATTCTTTTTAAAGAAGCAGCATTTTATAAATTTTTCTTGTTTTTTAACACTACAAAGTTGCCTCATAAGATAAGACCGGTACATGTTTCACAGTGAGAAATTTCTTTTAAGGTATTTGTTTTAAATATTAAGATAGTTCAAAGTACACACAGGTAGTTACTAGAATTTTTTTCTTCTTTCCATACCTCAAACGGATCAATCTTTACAGGTCAAGTGAAGCACTCCCCATTTTTTTTAAGTGTACACCTAGCCCTCTTGAAAAGATTTCAAATGGAAGGTGAAGGCTGTGGTAATGCATAGGCTATTCTGCCAAATTCTTGTAAAACCTGGGAGTTTTCTCTGTGAGAAGTCCCCTGCAATGTCTGACATTCAAACAGCACAGTTCCATGACTCAGAAAATGGCAGCCTGCAATAATTTTGATAATTGTTAAAGATGCTTTTCAACAAGAGTAACATCTCTTAAGCCTCGTTATCTACAAAACTGATGAAGGTTTCAGAGACATGGGAAAAGGTTTTTGAGTGCCCTTTGTCAGCTATGCATTTGCTTAGTTCACATCATAAGCAGAGGCTGAGAAGACCTTTATCTTGTCTGGTTTGTTCCAGCCTGTTTTGTGACAGCAGAATCTTCTGGTAGGAAAAGAATTATTGTAAATACAGGGCTGACTCTCATTCCCTTTCGTCTTGTCCCCTCAAATTACACTACTCAAACTCCAAAAGTCCTTCCTCTCCCATGAATAAACTCGCATGCCTCTTAACAATTTCAATTCTTTAAAAATATCTAAAAAGTGGATTTGGATGTGGGATGTGATAGTTCTAGTATCAAAATTAACTATTTTATCTGCATTGGTTAGGGCATTTTTATGTTTTACTAAATGGTTTAATTTGTAAAGTTTGCACAAGTAGTTGCACTCATCCAAAATGCACTTTTTACTTGAAATTATGCAGTAGCTACTGTTGCACACAGTATTTCTTGCAAAAAATCTCTACAAATTGTTCATTTAGTTCTTAGGTGATTAATTACGCCAAACAACTTTGAGGTACTTCTGGCCCATTACATTAAACACTGAATGACTTAGTGGGAGGCCGCATTGTTGTTATGAGGGTGAGACATAGTAATATGACTCAATATGTTGAATACACATGACTGCTGAATGCTACATTGCTAATTTATGAAGTACTTCACATACAGAAATTAATTATTATACCGTTCATTACTACTTTTCTTTATTTTTTTTACTGTCAAAATGATAAATATTTCATGACCACAGGTAAGCAGAAAACTCATTTTTTCTAGCCCATGAAACTTTGAGTTCAAAACTACTTGTGTTCTACACTATATTTCAGTGAAATTTAGGAAGAATGAAGAGATCTGTCTAATGTTGTCAACATTCTGCTGAATAGGAAACAGTTATTTTGGAGTCAATGTGTCTTGTTTTGGCTATGAAGTCCCTTTTAATCTTTAGAAATGTTTTCTGAAGGAGTTATCTTTAAAATGGTGAACCCCACATTAAGTTTAACTTCATGAATCACCCTCTTCTTGCTTGACAGAAAAGCTGATATTCAAAGACTGCACTATTTGTGAATTAGGAGTCAAACATGAAGTGAAATCTTCTAATGTTTTTGGTGAGAAGTGGCACTTGATCCTTGAGGCAAACAAATTCCCTTTAACCTACACATCATAGTACTAACAAGTGCACTGGCAATGCTGTAAGATGAAATGCCACTTTCTGTTAAGTTAAAAGTAGGACACATTTTTTCCATTTCTGAAGTTCTATCACTTCATACAGTTGCTTTTGCAAATGAAAAATGGCAACGGTCCTGTACAGAAGTGGTCTATGAATTACAGAAAAGCAGCTTATGCTTGAGTAGTGTGGCACAAAAAGATGCCAAATATTTCATGAGGAGAGAATGAAGTACAGTCATGGGGAGATTACAGAGCCCATAAGATTTAGTTATGCTCTCATTCTTAACTAGAGAGGAGGATGAATGAAATATAGCTATGATTATATTTTTATTTTAGCAGGCTCAACAAATATGGTGACCATGTACATGGTCAAGATACTCAGAGTACCTGGACTGAAAATACAGATTGAGAGAGAACATATGGGGTTTTTTAGTTTTGTTAACTTCATATGTTTTCATCAGTATCCTGATCTAGATTACTACTGCCAGATTTTGAGGCTGATATACAACTATGTGTATGATATACTGTATAGAATTGACTAGATTTCTTTGTTACCGTATAGTACTGTCAAAAGTAGGTTCAATTTTCTTTTTTTTTTTTTCTACTAGAATGAATAAAGGGAAATAATCTTAATATACCTTCCCACAGCCTAACAGTCAGGGAATAAGTGGAGTTTCTCATACTATATTATTCTAAATCTGGAACAGGACCCCAGATGAACCTGGGTCTCCTCTTGTCTTCCCTGGAAACTTCTCTTTTCTTCCCCAAGAAGGGGGAAAAGAAGCTTTATAAAAATGTTTCAATCAATACTAATAGGTTTTTTTTAATTAGGTATTTTAATAAAATTCTAATGTCTGTGTTGGAATTTTATTCTACCTATGGCTAAAAGCAACTAAAAAGCTCACCCATAGAGGTAGTGGAATGAATGAAGAGAATTTTGTTCTTTGTTCTATAGTTTGTCTTGTTACAACTTTTTTGTTAGTGTTTTAATAGCTTCAACACAATTTCGTTTTCAAGAGTTTGAATCGGTGTGAGAATTAAAACAAAGTAAGAGTTACAAACAAGAAATAAGATGGAATGAAGAATAACTCCAGCTCACAAAAGCTTTTGCTTATAATAATAAATACTGGTGTTGTAATTAGCTTTTTTTTGGAGTGTTTTTCACTCCAGCTGCACTAGACAATACTCTGACTTGTAGTTAATACATATGGGCATATTTACTTACTTTCCTTTGCATTGCAGCACATGTACTTCCCTAATTGGCAGCTTGCCATTTATATGTTGAAAACAAGATTGTGTTGGCAAGAGGGAGAGACTGAGATTTCAAATGTCTGCAGTGCACAAATATCTTAGTTGCATTAATGAAGGAGAAGGGATTTAAGTTTGCATTTAATTATTTGGATCATAGTGCACTTAGAGCCTCCGTTAGGCTATCCCTAAGTTACAAATCATTAAAGCCCAAGTTAGAATTCAGACTGCCCTTGCAAGGCCTCATATTAGGACGACTCACAAGTTTCAGTTATTGATGGTAGCTCTATGGAGATATCCAGCAGGAGTAGAAACATTCAATATAGCCATTTATTTTTCTCTAATGCTGCAACTTAAACTGCTGAGATACTACTCCCTCTCCCCCACCTCCCCCATGCAGAATAGAATAGTAAAGGCATTCTATTTTTTATGAAGTTAAACACTATTGGTAGGAGCAAGGTGATTAAAAACAATGTTCTAGAAAATAGATACTCTTTACTCAATTCAAGAACTAAAAAAACTACCATTAATATTCCACACTTTCTCACAAATCAGAAAACAACTGATGTTCATCTGAGCAACACGTTCTATCTATTATGAATGACATTGCACTCCAAGAAACAGTAATTTTATCAGGCACTGTATTTTACTGCCCTCTTAAATGGATGTATTGCTAATCTTCTTGAGGATCATTTGGCACCACGTTTGTCTAGCTTGGTCAGCGTGATCTAGCTTGCAGTAGGGCATGAATTAATTCTACCTCCTTTGGAAACACTTTCTACATCCTTCGAATTACTCTTGCTAGCTCTTAAGTGAAACTGATCATGAGTAGAACCAATTCTAGATCTTGTCTGAGAAGACAAACATTTCCACTATAAAAAGTTGTGCAAAATGCTTATATGCATTGCCACTATAAAAAGTTGTGCCAAATGCTTATATGGAACCTGATTAGTAAGATTGAACCAGCTGCCTGGATTCTAGAAGGCAGGATATTTTTAGTTGTGCTTTTTAAGGAAAGGTCTTGTATGTTTTTCATGTCTTAAGGCCACAAAAATCTAAATAATTTTTAAAGTTCTTCCAGGCAGACTCAGTTTAGGTCTTCAGTTTCCTGAAGTTCCTATTTTCAGTGTCCCTTTTTCTGTTTATTGCATGACAACTGTGTGTAGTAATGCAGGTGTTACAGATGAACATTTTCTATATTACAGACAGAAAAGTGTCGTGTATGTTGGAGACTCTGCCTGCCAACATAAGGAACGGAATGAATAGGTTTTGAGTACTTGAAAGCAATGCCTTTCTAGACAGAGTACTTGAATTAGATGAACAGACTCTGAAGACTTTCTGACAAATGCTGTCTGCTATTGCTTGCATAAATCTGTGCTGAATGAGTACACAACCAGAATTACATGAGGAGTTGATAGAAGTATTGCCAAATAAAACAAACAATTCTTTCAGTTCTATAAAACCAAGGTTGTCATCAATGAACAGTCACTAATATATTAATGATATAATCATTAGACATGATAGGAACAGTGGGACACTATATTAAAAACAGTGATGCTTGATCATCTCTATTCCCGTCTTGCATTTCTATAGTTCTTATCATAAATTAGGGAGTTTAGTAGCTTCCCTGCTGTAATCAGCTAGAGGTGACACCACTGAATCCTTATAATCCACTGCTTTAGCAGTATATATGATCTCCATAGGTATAAATAAAATCTCCAACTGTTACAGCTAAACTGCAACCCGGCTTTGCTGTGAATTTATCCAGTTCCTCCCACAAGGAATTCATTTGTTTCCAGAGAGTAAACTGGAGCATGTTTCTTCCTTTTTCCCCTTCTATTTCCACATACAGTAGTCTTGATCCTCTAGATCAGTTTTTGTGAACTGAAAAAACACAGTGGGTAAACAAATTTTCCAGACAATGGAAAGTGATCTTTTAAGCATCATCAGTAGCCTTGTGAATATTTTTGATTTAGGTGATGGTGTGAAAATCGTGATGTCATGCGATCCACTTTGCTTTTCTTGCTCACTTTTATTTCGCCCTCTGAGCTGGCTGGTAATTATGGTAACACTAGGGAAAGGATGCATTTCGACAGAGTTCAGAAGAAGCTGGATGGTGTAATTTAATCTCCTTTATCAGCCTCCACAGAATTCTCTTTGTCTTTTCTCATCAGCCAAATCTATAATGTCTTGTTACACAGCTCTGATTCTGGCCTAGATTTGAGGATAAAGTAGTTTCTCTTCCTGGTCCAGTTCCAGGGATTTCTGATGAGAAATCAAATACTTTAGAATCTTAGCTACAAAAATAAATTGTGAGTTGAGATTTAGCAATCTGATTTTAAAATGACGTGATCACACACATTTTGTAAATTTTAAATTACGTTTGCCCTGCTCCATTCCACTGTAAAGATGTTTCTCTCCCAGATCTTTATATTTACTTTCTCACCTTCTTGCCCTATAGTGAATCCGTTCACTTTCCCAGGTGCTCAACTGAAGCAATCTTGTTAGGTGGCTTAAAGGACAGCTAGCATATACTTAAATACCTATTTGTATTTTAAGTTTCTAGGGTTCTCTTGCAGTCTGAAATCAGTTCTATTAACTTTTCATAACAAGCTATTTATTTAATGTTTGTGTCTACTAGGGATCCTTTAATAAAGAAAGAAAATACCTGCTAAGGTCAGTGTTACAGAACAGTGGGTTAGTCATCTTTATGAAGAAATAAATGTAAACAGAAATGTTATTAACTAAAATTTGCATTTTTATTCAAGAAAAATGAGACGTCATGTCAGCATCACTGAGACAGATTAGTGCTGGTCTGTTGAAGAAAATGCTTACTGTTTTGTTTTGAAGAGAGACTTTGTAGATTTTGTTAATCTCAGTGAATGTTAGAGTTACAGTTGTGGAAGGCAAAAGTGCTCAACTTCCATTTGCCTCATAGCAAACTTCTGCCTTTGTAAACAACCTGAAAGTAATTTGAGGATGAAATTAATGAGTAGTTTCAAGAAAAAGTCTCTCTTAATGTTGCTTTTCACTGCCATGTTTAGGAAATGTGTTCTTGATTTATCAAGATATGTATTATGATAGGTAAGAATGGAAATGGCACTGTATGAGAGATATTGTCTGCTTCTTGTTCTTAGAGTAGGATAAAATGTGAAACTTTTCTGAGGCTATAGGAAATAAGTTTTCAGTACATGAGATGTTTTGACTTTTAAGTAAAAGGTTGAATTCTACACTGCCACCATCTTTTAAAGATTAAATCCACATGGCACTCTATGGAATACAATATCCATTGTTCATACTTCTTGAATGACTTGGAATCATGTGTTAACATGATGAAACCAGATGGGATGTTCAAACACTAAACTCCATTCAGTGCTAGACAGATGTCTTTCCTGGAGGATGAGGGAGGCATCCTTCAAACAGCAATCTAAGAAAAGACATTAACTATCAAATATTGAGCAATTGATTCAAGTGAGAAATATGATCTATTGGTAATTCAGTAATTGCTTGTCTGCTTTTAGAGTTTGATCTGATCTCATCTTAGCTCCTGGTTAGAGATGTGGATGTATCCGATTCAGAGTGCTTATTTCTTTCCCCAGTTCAAGTAAGTAAAAGTAAAATTAACTTGGGAAGTACACAGTGAATAAAAGGTCTACTTTTGTGGCTCATCTAGAATCTTATAAAGAAAAAAAAAAGAAAAAGAGGGCAGTAGAGAACAAAGTAGGTAAATCAAAGCAAGCAGCAGAATGTAGCACTAAATTAAAAAAGTTTGCCAAATGGCTGGCTGTCCCTCAGAAAGGTTGTATGTCTAAGTTAGATTAACAAATGTTTCTACAATGAGCCAGCTATATGTGTAGCTAGGTTTGCAGAAAGTGCATGGCTACCTTCTTGTGTCTTAAAGCAAAGCAAAACTTCAGTTATGCTACCTTTGACCCTTACACAAATTCCACTACAGTGGGCTTGCAGCAGTGTGGAGAAACTGTAAATATGTTTAGACAGCTGGTACAATATGAGGCCTTCTTAAGGAAATAGAAAACAATACAGAAAGTCTTCATTCAGGCATATGCTCATATAATGAAGAATACCCAATATCTTTCAATGCAGAATGCCTTTTTCAGTGAATCTTACTGCTTGTCACAAAATAAAGTATGAGTTTTCAAACAGAACAATGGAGAAGTAGGTTTCCCCCACATTTCTCTTTCATGTGATGTTAACCTCACTTATTTTACATTTGTGCAGTAGAAGAAATGCCAGCCAAGTTGATTTTCTAAATTTAAAAATACTGTATGACAAATCCTTGGCAAGGAGGGATGCACAATTCTAGTTGAGTTATGCTTGCCATCTCCTGTTGTAGAGAGCTAAAGAAAAAAGGAGCAGGAAGCTCATTAAGATCTTGTAGCCAAAGGCCACAACCCCTTCTCCCGTAAAAGTCTCAAATTTTCTTGACTGTCTGCTCTCCCTTTGCAATGTCCAAACCACGCAGGGAATCCTGAGGGCATCCAGCAGGAAATCATTGCTGTCTGTTCTGTGTAAATCCGAAAGAAGGGAAGAAAAGAATGGGGCATAGGCACTGTGGAGCGCACTGAGGAGCGCCTCAACAGAGACATTGGAAGAGAACACAGAGAGTGCTAGGTCTTAATAAAAAAGAAGTTTGTGATTTCAGTGAAGTCCCCCTGGTGATTTCGATGGCCTTGACATTCTCCTGGCAACAGACTCCTTCTACCAGGGGTATGTTTCACCCGCTGAAGCCTGCTGGGATGATGCTAACTGTGACTCCCTGTCCTAGCTGCTACAGAATGACCTGCATGGGTACAGGTTTGTTACCATTTCCCTTGGGGAACCAGCTCAAACAGGTACACAACAGATTCATGAACTTGATGCACATGCGGTGTTAGTCCCTGTTTCTTCTGACATATTTCTTAAAGTTCATGAATTTTTGTGTTGTACAAATTTCAACTAGTATTTCAGCAGAAAACTTTTAATTCCCCTTTGTCAAGGACACGAACTTTGTCAGTTTTCTAAGTAACTCAGGTTTCACTTCCTTCATTAATGTAACCAATAGGGTTGGTTTGTTTGTTTGTTTTTATGGAAAAGATCTTAAGTTACTCAAATTTTGCCACTGAGCCTGAAAAATTCCAGTAGAATACTGGTACTCATAGATTAGTCATGATGAATGACACCCTAAATGGAGTTAGGCAACCTCAGTTCCTTGAATGAAAGTACAAATCTGGCAGATGTTTAGGGGTTAGATTGGTTAGAGGGATCTTTTTTTCCCTTTTTTTAATGATGTGCTTTGTACAGTTAAGATGTGGATTTAACCATAAAATAGTAAAACTTAATAAACAAATAAAACTAAAAACTAAAAAACAAGTCACCAATGAGGTGAGAAAAGCAGAAGCTTGGATTTAGAATCAAAATGTCAAACGAATCTCACAGACTGCAGTAACGATGTCCCATACTTCAACTTACTGAGATTTCATGAGACAACACCTGCTTGCATTGCCATAGAGTTTTGTGTTTTGAGGACACTTGTTAATTTTGGAAGTAGGAAATTTATGAAAGAGAGACTAACCAGATTGCAAGTGTGTTATTTATTTGAGGCTTCCACTAATAATGAAATGTAGCCTTGAAGTCCTTATCTATTTTGTGCCAATTTAATAAAAATATTTATGTATCTTTGAATATGAACTGCCCCCCAAAAAGGCACTATATTGTACTTGCATCTATGCTTTTAAGTAAAATTTTAAAAAATCTCATCCTATCTGGAGTAACTTTTCATATTTATGGCAAACAGTTCCAATTTTAACATCTTTACATCTCACACACTCTGCAGAGGAATACAGCAATTCAGGACAGAGTGGTTTAAAGAAGCAGGTGTCATGGGGGTGGAAAAGATAAGCAAGAAGCAGCTCACCAGGAAATGGATTTCACGAGGGGAATCTGCCTCTAGTTTTAGAATTTTGTGAACTGATGTTCTGGAGCACACCTGAGCTCTGATCCTGACAGTGCATAGGATCTGGAAGGCAGGATTGCTACTCTTCCATGTGTATGATATGTTTGGAAGTAATTTACTGGAAGAAAAATGTTTTTTAAGTGTTATGCAAGACCGAAGTGTTATATAAAATTTTACATAAGGAGACATCTATGTAGTTTTTTTGTTTGTTTGTGTTTTTGTTGTTGTTGTTATGGCTTGTTTCAACTGACATGGAAAAAAACCTTTAAAACCAGGAACAATTCAAAGATGGTTTGCTTTAATTTCCTTTCTTCATGTAAAATGAGCAGTGAAAGCATTAGGAATGCTTGTAAATGGGAGGATAGGGAAATACGTACTCATGGAGAAAGCAGGTTCAATGGACAATTTCCTCTAATTTAGGTGCATTTATTGCATGTAGAAGGGTTTCGTATTTCATAAGGGTAAATGAATCAAAGCACAAGAATAGCATCCTACTTTCACCATGCTATTTTTTTCTGCTGATTTGGTATGGTCTGTAAAAATTGAAACAAATCAATTTAGAATTTACAGAGAATAAGCTTTATATGTCTTCTGTAAAAACCATGATTTTGATGTTCCAAAATAGCAGAAGACTAAATGAATTTATATTTTTGGTTATCTATTTTTTTCTCTAAATTAGAAACTTGACTAATTTCAGTTTTACTTAATTTTTATACTTGCAAATCCTTGTTGAATCATTTACAAGAACTTAATCTCAGACTGCAGTCCTGAAAAAAATTTAGTAATCATCTAAAGCAAGACAAACAAAATCACTTTTTCCAAACAAAGGATTCTGAACTTCTGTAAGTACTCAAATGGCTGTTTCTACTGATACAGAGCAACCTCAAAAAATTATAATCCTGATGAGGTAATAGGAGAAAACAGTGTGAAAATTACTTCATTCTGTTTATTTCATGTCCAACCCTTCAGTACTATGTTTCATTCATAGAAACAATGTCTGTTTTCAGTCTACAGAAGTAGTTGAATTATCAGCTGTGTGAAAAATACAATTATGACAAGTACACTTGACCTTCAGTAAAATTAAGGAGAGAACCACCTGCACTAAATATGTCTTGTAAACAGTGTCAGGAGCAATGGGATACAGTCTGTCTAGAAATCAAATCCAGTTGCATAGCTTACTACAATAATAACATTTCAGGTTGCTTTGAAGTTTTGACTTCCAATTGTAGCCTACCCTTAAACAAAGAGTGTTGAGTTGCTAGCAGCTGTACTGTGAACAGGAGCACTCTTTGTGCTGACACAAAGCTGTCCAGCTCTAGAAATAATCTGTCATGCAATAAACAACTTTTCATTATTTTTTTCTTGATTCTCTTGTAGTCCAAATGTTACAAATGAAATCAAATAATATATAAGAAAGCTGCTTCAGGACACTTCTCAGAATATTTTGATTCCTTAACCTGTGCTTACTTCTATAATAAGCTAGTGTAGTAAGATCCATGAAATAAAAGTGGTTTTTTGTTTATTTTATAGAAAAAAGACTTCCAAACCCAAATGCCTTAAAACTCTCTAGATAACGAAGATAGCCTAAATTAATTTATATATAGATGTCATAGGGAAACCACAAAATATTCTTGTAGAAAGGCACAGTATAGTGCACCCAGCTTGTCATATCTAAAAGACAATCCAGTAAAATAAATACTTTAGTCCAGATCCAAACAAATCTGTTATGGATGTTCCCTAAACATAAACACTCATCAGACCCCTTTTTAAGCAAGTCCCACACTGAAGTATTGTGATACCTAGAAGAGGTGTTATCCTGGGTCGTTTTGGCTACACTTTTCCGAGTAGTAAGGTTCTCCGTAAAGACTACCTGCCGCTATTTGCCTCTTTTAAACCAATTCTTTTCCTCTTCTTTTCCTTCAGCATAATGAACATTTGGGGGAAGTTATCTAGTTATTTAAAGCTTGTCAATGTTTAAATCATATTTTTTTTAACAAAACTTTTTTTTGGACATAGTTAGCCGATCACAAAATGCAGAAAACTTGTACTGAACGGTCTTGTATTTCCAGTGAGCTTTATACTGCAGTTGTACAGAGAGCATTTTAGTATGTGGTATCATAAGGCAGCAAATTTATGGATCTTAAGTGACAGGTCCACGTCGGAAGCAGCAGTCAGTCCTGTAGTGTAATATGAATGGGTGAAAATGGGTTCCTTGCCCACAGTGGCAGGAAATGCCCATGGTAGGCTTTTTGGAAAGAACACGGAATCTGTAATGATCTCAGATATGATGGTACCTAACTTATACCTTCTCCCCAGAAAAGCCAAATTGCAAGCCCTCAAAAATCCTATCAACCATATACTAAATAAAGGCATAGATGAATAAATATTATGTATGCGTGTACTGTCTTTTATATTACCCGCATCACTGACAACTGTAGAATTTATAGCTTCTCATATTTAATATACGTTTTACTACTCTCATTTTTTGTAAATCAAAATTGAAATTATATAGACCTTATGTAGTTTAGCTGGTTTTATCATTACTCTGTAGAACTGTTTTGGTTTTCTTTAAAATTTATAACAGTCCCAATATAATTAATAACAGTACAATAAATCCATTTATTTCTGAAGAAAATCAGTTGAAGTGCCCTGGCCATTTTGCAGCAGTGGGTTCTGGTTTTGTCTCCAATTTCCATAGCAAAGAGAATTAATTTAAGATAGATCGATAGCATTGTCGGCATACGTTACATAATCCTGCCATCCTTCACAGTGCTGGGCAGTATGCAACATGAGTTTAAACTTGTATCTTGCATATTGTTTTATAGAATTATGCAAATATCCCTTACAAAGAAGCTTTTGTTTTTATTAATCTAACACAGTAGTCATTAATAAGGTAAAATGTGTAAACCAAATCACGGTGTGTGCTTAGGATAAAAAAGTCTGCTAAACCTTGATATTTGGTGTGTGTAATGGATGTTGTGGAAAATGCTATGTGCACTTTACAGCATGTGACACATGCACAAACTTTCCCATAATGTTAAAGCACTTGCAAAAACGTTGCACCTGGAGCAGGGAGGAGTGAAGAGGGCAAAGGTCAGCATTAGGCATTAAGACACTGACTAAACAGACTTTACACTCAGTGAAAAGTCCAGACAACCCCTGCAGTGTCATCTTACAACTCTGGTTTTCTTCTTTTCAGGACATAGTAATCCATAAATACATTCAAGTGACCGGCAGCTTAGCTCTCGCCTCCCCCCCCCAGCCCCCACCCCCACCTTTTAAACTCTTATTTTTAATTCTTAAGTGAAGATCTGAAATTTTAACCCTCTCTATTTTAATCAGCTTTGGGAACTGCTTTTCTTCACTGTTGTCATTCATTACACTTCTCATCTTTTAAATCTATTTTTTTTTCCCCCTGCAAATTATTATCTTAAAGTGATTTAAAATCTAAACCAAAAAAAATAATGCTTACACACAGTAGCACAAGCTCAGTGTATCGATAAGATATTCTGGGAATTTACCAGATTTTCATTTCTGAAAAAAGGCAATTATAAAACCTCGTAAAGAACTTAAATACATCCTTTTTTCTGAAGCTTCTTAACCAGAGAATTCATGTAAAGTATTTCATGGGGTATGGCATAAAATTTGATTTTATAACTTCTTTTATTTGTTTGTATAGATGAAACCAGTTTCAACGGGGATGCTGCAAGAAAATAATTGTCTTGTTTGCCATTGTTGCTTTTTTAATCAATCAAACAAAATCTCATCAATTATTTCTCTAAACTGGAAAAATATAGAGGTGTTTTTACTTTTATCACACAGTTAAGTCTTTCAGTTTTGCGTCTCCTATGCTTACTAGCTGAAATGATGAGAACAAACTGATTTTAATAATTTTGTCTGATCCCATTATCCACATCCTATGGCTTAAGGGACTGGATGGAATCCTAATACAGTCTGAAGCCTTGACAGTAAAAATAGGCTGGTGAAATATAGCCCGTCAATTGCACATAACCCTGCACATTTTGCTGACTTCCTCTCCTAATTCTGAGCACTGCACGAGGTCGTATTTCCACAGAGGATATTTCCCTCTCACCCACTTCTCACCACCCAACCCTTCTGCAAACCTTCCAAGATGACCAGCAGATCTGCCACGTTGCCTTTTTCTTAATCGATTTTTGCAGCTCGTGAACAGTATTAACACAAGAAGGCTGAAAGTCTGTGTATTTCTTTCATAATGTGCATTAATTCATTCAGCAGAATTTTTTTTTTTAATTTTTATTTTACACAGATATCCCTCACATTTTCTTATGGAGAGAAAACAAAATTTTCAGCTCTGTGTGTGTGACATTGTCATTTCTGTTAGTCACAAAATGGCGGCCTGAAAATATCTCTAAAATGTCGTGATTGTCTTTAGGCCTAATGATTTCTGTTCCTGTACAGTTTTTTTAAGAATTTCTGCCCAAGGTTTTCTAACTTGGTCTGTTCAGTGGTGGGAATCAAAGAATCATCAGTAGAAACAGAAAGCTGAAACTGGGAGCACAGTTTAACTACCACCGCGATAGGGACAGAACCCAGCAAAGGTATTTACTTCTTGTGGCAAAGGGTTCTGTAGAAATGAAAGACTAATTCAGCATGATACTTTAAGCATGTGCTCAATTTGGGCATGGAAGTGGTTCTCTAGTTTGCCTTCAAGCAAACTTTAGAAGTAAGAATACTCTCAGCACCATTACAAGATCAGACCCTTGGTGCACAAATACTGGAGGTAATAAATGTCTAGGGCTCAGGCTTGGTACTACCAGTCACACAGTACAGCATTTTAGCCTGAAGTTAGTCTGCAACAATGGGAGAGTCTGTGAAATAAGCCATTACTGTACAGGACTCAGTTTTTTAGAATTAGGCCCTGCATTACAGCACTTTATGTTGCATATAGAGCACCATTGCAGAGGGAGTAGTGGCTTCCATAGATCCTATAAGATATATCCTATATTCTGATGTTTGTTGCATGTTAGCAAAAAATAAAAAGTGACTGTTTAGTCCATTCAAGAAAACAAAACAAGAAAATTAAGCTAGAACCTTACTTTTTTCTCAAGAGGTTTTGTAAACCTCTTGAGAAACAGGCTGTGTATTTTGTGGAGTTACAGAAATACCACACCAAAAATGACCTGATTTAATAACAACAAGATTATTGTTCTGTCTGGAATTTTATATTCTTCTTACGCATCTGAGGTGTCTCCAGTACCCTTTGCTGTGTTATCTCAATGCCAACCTCTCAATAATAACCACAAATTCAAAACCTCAATTCTGCAAATATGACGTAGATGAGAAGCCAGGCGGTTGTTAATGATTTGCCCAAGGCTACAAAGCATCTTGCTGGAGAGCTGAAACCAGTCCTTTTACCAGGTCTGCCTGTTCAGTCCCAAAGTCTGTGCTTTGGTTTACGTTCTCAGGCATGTTTCTTCACGCACATGCTGTTTGGACTGCATGCTTGACATATGCCACTGCATTTTCCCCTTGATTGTTTTTCCCCTTAAAACTGAAAAGTGATTGGGGTCTTAATGAAAACCTGATTCAAGTGAAAGAAAGAATGATATTTTATTGAAACCTTTTTAATAATTATTTTTCAGAAATTTTTTTCCAGAAATGTTTGTTTGTTTGTTTTCTCATTCAAGTTTATAGTGATAATCTGAAACCATCAACCACTCAACCATAATGTTAAACTGTGAATAGTAGAGAGTAGAGGGAATTTGTGCAAAATAGTAGAGAAATAATAAACCTGTTGCCATTTTTTTCCCTCGTGAGTAAAACAAAAAAAAAACTACTAACAAGCAAACCACCAACCCCCACCACCCCCGAAACCCTAACAACCAAACTTGCTCTGTATTGCTTTCATCTGGGGAGTGTCACCCCAGCCCTTTTCTTCTAAAGGATTCACTTTACCCACTTCCCTTATCCATGGACTATGTAGACATACGGCTAGGATCTCGTGCACCTTTTGCATACTCTACTGTCTAAATCTCAATAAATATTGTTATATTACTCCACAGATGTCTCACTAAATCCAAATAAAAGAGTAAGACTGTTATGATGTCAACTGTGTGCATATTTCTGTAGAAAATATTTGTGTGATATATACAATGTTTACAATCTGTACTTTGCATATAGATCACACAGACAAAAGTGAGACCATAATCACCAACCCATAGAGTGTGGGTGGGGTATGAGTGTGTAAAATTTATGTAGGCAAAGTAATAACTATTGATGATTACAAATGTTTTAAGGGTGAGCTTTTTGGACAGTGGAAGATTATTAATTTGTGAAGTACTATATCTTTCACTTTTTCTGACTTCATTAGAAAAGGCAGAGTATTTCATGCTTTAATTCACCCCCAGGTTTTTTTGTTTGTTTATTTTTGGTTTGTTATTCGCTCTTTGCTTAAGAATTTTTATTTTCTTTTCTTAAATACTTGTCAGTGAAGTGATGCTGACTACTTGTCTGTCTGGTGTGTGATAGACAGATGTATTCCTTGTTGCATGCATTTGTAAAAGAGGAACTTGCAGAGATTTTTGCCTGAGCAGGACTAGATTTGCTGCTGTGCAAATAATATAAAATAAATATTCTTAATTATTTTAGCTCATGCTAGAAAAGATTTAGGACAAAGGGGAGATTGATGCAGTGTGCCTTACAATGGCCCTACTGATTTCTCCACTGGCCCTTCCTCTGCACATGGTCAATTAGAATTGAAAATCCTGTGCTGATTTCATTCGCTGGAATTTTTAAGCAGGTCAGGAAGAAAGATGTTATTGAAAGGAAAAGTCTCATCTAAATAAGAAAAGAACACGTGGCCATCTGGTCTAACTGTACCATGCTGAAAGTCATTTTGGCTCAGCCATAGTTTGGTCTTTGCAAGTGTTTGCCAAAATATCAAACAGAAATCTGTTTACATTAAAACACTGTGCTCTTTACCTATAAAAATGCAACGTGCAGCTTCCTGTCTGTAATGCATGAGCTCATTTGACCCTGTTACCTTATTGAGACTGCCTCTGTTTCTGGTAGGCTCTCAGGTTACTTCTGCTGTGTAAAGGTGTAAGTAGAACAACCAATCTTTTAAAAGTTTTGTAAGTAATCCTGAGCCCTTTGTTCTTATGACTAAAACTTGCACTTCTGCTTGAACTAAGAAATGCTCAAACGAGAAGATACAACAGAAGAAGCATGGGGGGGAAGAAGGGAGAAGAGAGTTCAGAAAAAGGAATTAGAACCTTAAGTTTGTGTGAGTAGGACCATGGAGTTTCCACAACCAATTGGAAGCCATAGGCTAACAGAGGAGCTGTAATAGACAACAACTTTTTAAGGAATGGATGCATAAATATGCATGAGCTTCCATGATTGCTTTGTTTCAACATCAACAATCCAAAAGTTTAAAGAGTCAGCAAAAAAACGTTCAGAATTTTCACACTTGGATAAATAAACTCTTTGCATAAAAATCTAAAGCCCATTGCTACAAATCTCAGGTGCCTACACAACAGCAGCTGGAGGATAATGCAATCTTTTAAAAAATGTTGGGCATTTGTATCTCCATATTTTAGCCAGGGCTCCTGAACACCCACCATTCACAAAAACCAAGAGACCTTACTGGGAGAAGGGGTAAGTGTTGAACTAAACATGGAGGTAAGGGTCCTGTATTCATGTGCTCAGGTTTAATGCTTAACTCTTTCATGATTAGTCATTACTTTGGAACTGAAAAACAATGTATAAATTACCAGTTGAAATATCCCTTCTAATACAAGGTAGTGTGCAAACTGCTTCTGAAGTTTAGAGGAATCAATTTACATAGGATTTCAGTCTTTATAAAATGAATAAAAATATGATTGTTAATTGTCATTAACTTAAGAAAATAAAATCCAGCACTTCAAGATGCAGCTGCAGGCGTTATTTTGAAATACGATTGTGAAACATCAGTGACAAATTATATTTTTCAAGTATAATAGGCCATGAGATGTAGGAAGGAAATTAGCACTTTATACACAAGTTTAGTAGCATTTGCGTATAGATGTAACTTACATTTACTACTTGTGTATGACCATTATGTTGAGTTAGCTTGTATATTTCATATATGAGGTATATAAAATGTTTCTTCATAAGTGTTAAGTCCCTTGTTAAAAACAGAAAGTATACAAATTTGACCACAGCTCTCCACTTATTCTCTTCATTTCTCTGAAATTTTTCTTCTACAATTTTTACCTTGCCTGTGGATATTGTTGCCACTGCATGCAATCTTTTGTTTCTATGTCTCTGCTGCTATTTGGAAAGGGTTTTTTTAAAGACTAAATTTATGGGTACCTATGCTGGGTTTCTCTTGTAATAGTGTTTATGAACAATATTAAAGAAAAAAAAGCTAAAAAATTCCTAACTTTCTATTAAGATACCTGTTAGTGTAACGAAAATATAGTTTAAGCCTTTTCAGAGAGTAAATTCAAAGCAGTGTACATGTGTGCATGTACATGTGTAAATGTCCATGTGTGTATAAGAATGTATTTTCTTTTAAGTATTTTTCACACAAAATCCATATTGAAAAGCAAAAATGAATTACCATTTGTATCATACCATAACTTGTACCAGAAGACAATGCAATTCCAAAGAACTTCTAGAACATAGGTTCACGTGGCATACATTTAAAAACCAAATAGAATAAATGCTTTGAATCTCCCTTTTCCCTGGATGGCTCTGCTGGCCCCACCCATAGCCACACCAAACCGAGAGCAACTATTTTGGGGAGAGCTGCATTCCCAAGACCAACTTGCTGGCACAATGACACTGGGCCAGTCGACGTCTCTCCAGGCTGTGGCACCAGGAAGGCCGAGGGTTGTAAGGCCAGCTAACTAAAACAGTCCCCTGCCACGCTCTCCTTCTTCAGCTTGAAGGCAACCTACGCACAAAGCGTTTCACTACTGCCTTGTTTAAAACTGCCACAGAACCATCTAGAAGATCTTGCTAACAACTCTAAACCAAATATGTTCAAGTAGTTCAGTTTTACTGCCTTTCAGATATAAGACTCTACTCAGTTATTTGCCTTTATGCAGTGTATTGTATATGTACACAAACTCTTAGTATTGAGGGCTACACAGCAGATACACAAGTGATGCGTGAACTTAACATAAAACACTCCATTGACTGTAAAGCTTAAGTAGAAACCACTGGAAAATAGGCAACGGTAGATGCCCTAGTTACAGTGTTGGAAAGCATGTGCACATATGTGCATGTTTTGTACAAAAATGCCTGTATATATTTTAAAAGTTTCTTATTTAGTATTTTTCTGTGAATCACAACGAAGTTCAAATCAATGTAAGGCAGAAAGGCTCGTGTTTGTCTTCAATCCTTCTGCAGCCCGGTTCAGACTTCTGTCTGATCTGCACACAGCAGAGTAAGAGGCTTGCCGTGCATTGCGTGCAGGCTCCTTGATTGTGGAGGGGAAAAAAAAAAAAATCTGGCTGGAATCCAGACAGGCGAGCGTAGTGCTCTGTTGATCATTATGTCTAGCCTTCAGGTGTCTCAGCTCACAGTGGGCGGTGGTTGGGGGAGGGGGAGATAACAGGAGGGCAGACAAAGAATAAAATGGTGTATTTTAAAAAAAAAAAAAGTAAATAGTTCACGTCAAATCCTTTTTTTAAAAAATGCTTCTTTTAACGTTCCTTTCCCTGCAGTGGGAGCAAGAAAACATCTGTCCAGGAAGATTTATTTAAGCCGTAATTAGTAGCGTCTGGAGTCTTTCAACAATTTCTCCTTATTCCACTTAATTTTTTTTTTTTTTTAAAGAAGTCCGCTCATCTTTCACTTAGAAAATGTTTTCACTTCATGCTTTATTAGAGATCCAGCCCAGCCAGGACCGAGTCAGATTTCTATTGTCTTTGCTTCTTCCCTTCTGATCGTAGTTTTCAGAATCTAACTTTTGGTAGGGGAGGGTGGGTGGGAAGGGGCATGCAGGCAGGGAGGGAAGAGCTTATTAAAGGTCTTATGAATATGTGGGGGGGAAAAAAGCACAAAAAAAAAAAGGCGCAAAAATAGAAATCCATGCTTCTTATTGTACAATTATCCATTTTGGTTCAATTTCTTTTCCGGAGAAGCAGAAGAACAAAAAAAACCTCTGCTTTGTCTGTTGCTTCTGTTTGTGAACTCTCATAAATCTTGCCCGGAAAACAACTTGGTTTAAGGAGATCTGGCCAGCAAAGCTCGGAGAAGCAATTTCAATGCCTCTTTCTATGGATATTTTCTTCTTTCTGCCCCCTCCACCCCGACCTTCTGACGTGAAGAGCCCCACACCCTTTCCCACTCCACCAGGAATCTTAGTGAATGCAAGCCACAATCTAGAGGTAGTTAGAGTTCCTTATCAAAAAGCTTCTCCTTGTGCTGAGTCCAGATATTACACGACTTGTCTTTTTTAAGTCCAGCCATAACCCTTTCCTAACACTCCTCCTGTTGGCTCGCCTCTCCCCCACTCCCCCCCCCTTCCATGGAAGGGGTGGGATGGGAACCTTGCTCGACTTCATTGTTCCAAATGTAAGAGCTATTTGCCCCAAAGTGTCTTTGCTGTCTTTCATAGCTAATTATAATAACTGTCAGATGTCTGGAAAGTCTGGTCTGCCCTTGCTGGCGGAGTTAAAGTTTGCCTTTATTTTTTTCCCCTTGGGGACAGATCAGGCCTGATTAGACACAGAGTACAAATAAAAGTGAACAACATACATGTATAGGGCTTTTTGTCTTTGTTTTTCTTTACAAACAAAGCAGTATTCTGGCTATGTCAGGAAGCAGTGTGGCGTGCAGCGTGCATGCAGGCACTGCCCTGGAGGATAACTCTGTTTTTATTTTTTTTTTTAATTGAAGCATGTTAGAAATATTTCTGAATCTGAATAGCACTTTAGATACTTGTTCATCTCATAAGCAAAAGTAACCAGTGATTTAGTACACGTAGCATTTTGGCATTTTTAAGAGATTTGCCTTTCTGGGTGAAAATAAAAATAAATAGACCCTCTACTCACAGTTTTGTTGTGCTGTGCAAGTCGCTGTCTCCTTCTGCAGAGACAAGGCGGGTTGGAGGATGTCAAGGGTGCAGAATCCCAGTTTAATTCAGGAGAAATATACTAATGTGCTTCCTGAAGTCGCCTGGAAGTCAGCCACTTGTGCTCAGACATCCCATTGCTGCTCTGCACGCTATACTATCTGCAGTTCTGAATTGAACTAAATACTGCCCATGTGAAAGACAGGGGAAACACAGTCATGTGGGACACACAAATCCACTCTATTGGCTCCGAAGGCACAACTTCAGCATTCTTGCATTTCCACTATTGGTTAACAGTTCAAGCTGAAAGAGTCTAGGTCCTCCTAGTGAGTCCGTTTTCTCTTTATGTGTGGAAGAATGACTGTAGGATTTTACAGTGACAGGATTAGTTAAGAAAGGGACTGAAGTCATCCCTTTGACTAAAGCTGGTGGGTGGGGATTGGAAGCTGTGCTTTTCTCAAGTCGACGTTTTTCCTTTTTCTGCCTGTGTGCTGTGTCTCAGGAAATGCTTGCAGTTAACTTGGGCAGCAGAGAGAAACTGAACTGACTCTCTTCAGGTTCCAGGATAGGAACTTGACTTTTAGAGTAACACGGTGTTACAGACAATACAATGATTTTTATGTGATAACTCTATTCTGACTGGTTAAAGTGCAGTTATTTTCTCATTTTTAATTTTTTTTTTTTTTTTTAAGCCCAGAAAGGCTTATATCAGGACCACCTAACTTGAACTTTTTCATCATATAAGACAGTCACATGAATCCAGCAGTTCCAAAGCCTTCAAGGGGCATATAGTCACATAACAGTTTTTACAGAACTATTGGATCTCTGGGGAATATTATGATGCAGCCATAATAATATTTGGAAAGAAACAAGAAAATCCCTAAAATCTAACATTGTTGATATTTGGTCATTTCGAGAATAATGAACTATAAAGATTAAATAGGAGGGAAGACGACTGACTATTCCCTATTTTGGTGTTCTGTCATTTTCCTGATTTAGTTATGCCAGCGTCAGCAGTAATTTGAAACTGTACTCAGTCATGTGAGACATGCTTCTCCAATTAATCCTTATTAAAAAGACCTTTCCCGAATCCCACATGCATGTTTTCCTAGAACCACAGAAAGTCGAGGTATGACAGATTTGTCAGGGTTTGTGTCTGTCATCCTCTCTGGGTAGGTTTATTTTCTCTTCTATGTTTCCAGGGCTTTGTCTAGTGTATCTCTAAACACCCTGCACGTGTGGCTCCAGTTGGTGGACTGTTGTACGTAGGGTCTAATTTAGCAGTTGAAGGGCTTAAATATGCTTGGAAATTTACCAGAATAATTATTCTGGAATCATAAATTAACTATATGCCTGTGGTGTACACAAGGCCAAGCACAGACAAACTGCACTGCTGACATTTGTATTATGTACAAGCTTCTGTCCAGCAGCTTATGGCCGGGTCTGGGTGTCAGGACATCTTTTTGTTTCTAGCAGTTAGGCTTGTTCAGACCACCTTAAAACAATTCTTCTTCCACTTTGGAGTTCACCCTCTTAAGCTATTTATAGACTTTTATTATCACCTCACTGACCACCCTTGTCATCACTTAGCTGAACACAATATTCCAGGTGTAGCTGCGTAAGATATGGGAATGTTCCTCTGCAGCCTGTGACCTGGTATCGCTGCAGCAAATCAATATGTGTTTGCTCAATATGTGAGCAGGAAAAATAATTTTTAAAAAAAAATGTACTCACACACCTGATAAGCCAGGTTTTAAAGAAAATGAACATACTATATGTTCTACTCTCAGTTAAGAAGGCAGCCTTGTAAGACCTTCTTTACTTGTAAGTGCTGAGAAGATACACAGCATTTATTTGTCTTTAGCAGGCTCACTTAAAAATAACATTTAGTAATACTATGTAAAAGGTGGGGTTTGGTTGTGGTGTTTGTTTTTTTAATCTCCATGAAGAAAGGTAATTGTCTGGTTTGGCTAAAATAATGCTACAGCAGTAACATCGAAACTCTCCTCCCTCCAAAAGTGTTTTCAGCTCCACTGGGCTTTCCACATCTGGACTCCAGAAGACTGAAGGGAGAGAACTGAAAACCCTGGGAGACATCTCTTTTTTTTTTCCCAGCGCTGGTGGTCTTCATAATTTTGCTTACCTTTTTGTCGTTGTTTAATTCAATTAAAGTGGGAAGAAATACTAATAAAAGAAACCTTACTCCAGAGAGCAATAAAATCTTTGGTTTTTAAAGCCCAGTACATGGTCTTTTCTAAAATACATATTTTTCATGAATGTCAGTTTCTGATTTGAAAATGCCTAACCGCTATTTAAAGAGAGGGAATAAACATCTGAGTTCACTTAGTATTGTTTAGTTCTTTCCTCAAACAAACCCTGAGTGAATTTCAGGAAAATTTAGGGAATCTGGACCAATGACTATTTACATGCACTTCTTGAGCCATAAAGACTTTGGTGACACAAGCAGATACTTTTGTGACTCACAGTATTTCAGAGAACAAATTAATACTTAGCATCACTATTGTCTGCAGAGAGAAGTAAGTACATCTTTACATGCATTCATATATTTCAATGGACATTTCATTTTCCATATCATCTCCATTGAAAAGACATCAAAATGAAGACTTAGGCTATATTGTGTTCATTCTCCTTGAATAACAAACTGCTGCTTTCTCTGTTATTGGTTACTAGAGAATTCATAACTGTAAGAGCCAAAGAATGAAAGCATCATAAAATTATCATAGTGTGGAAAATAACATCACTTTGCAAATACTGTCATTGCAATGATGCTTAAGACATGAGACAAGATGTTGCTGTACAAACTGGACTGTCAGACTGCAGACCATACCATGACTGCTGTGTGGTCCTCTGTGACTCTGTCCATTGATAGAATGGACTTACAGTCCCAGTTTGGGGCCTTTTTAACCTGATCCTAGCAAAGATGGGTAAAGATATTTAACTCCTGCCTGATAGAGTTCCTGTTCCTAAGAATTTTCACTGTGCCTGGCCAGGAAGACTATGAAAAGCAAAGAGAAGACTGAAGTAAGTCAGAAATGATAGTCACTAAAATAACTCTCTTTCATTCTTTGGAATTATTATAGAGCATATACCGTGAGGAGAAAAAAGTATGATGTCCTTGATCCTCTCATTTGGGGTGCATTCCCAAACAACTTTACCGCTAGTGATTTTTTAATTGTGTAAATCTAAGCTCGGTGACTCTTTGGGGGGAGAAGATTTGCTCCTTGGCTTCTTTTTAGCAGTATGGGCTACATTTAGGCAAAAATCAAAAAGTCACATGAATTTCTTTCAGAAATACTTAGAATAAAAACACTTATGCAGTTTGCATGTGGACGTGTTGTATTATAGAAATGGATACTTCTGAAAATATTTCCTTTTGTTAGAAAATCAAATGCAGTTTTGTTGCGTATATGACGTAGATTTTGTGTCGCCCAGAACTTTTAAAGCTTTCCATTTTATTTCAAAATAATTGAAATCTTCTGTACAGACTATGTATTTTCTTGCAACTTTGCCAGAAAATTCGTGCTGTTCTATACACCTTTGCTTTTTATAATTCAGCAGTAGGTGGTATCTGCTAAAGTTTAAATTTTATATTAGTCACTGCTAGTAAAATCCCTCAATGATGGTAATGCATAAGAAGAGACGAAATCAGTCAAAAAACCCAGGAGATAATGGAGAAGCTGGAAAAAGGCAGAGAAGAAGCAAAGTCATTGAAAATCTTTGAGGGCAGGCAAGTGGACAGAGCACCCAAAAGCTATTTCACAGAAAGGAATTACTGGAGCCTGGAAATATGCACAACATTTGCAGTGTCTGCATATATTCTAGAAATAGTTTTATACCCTAGTTAAAAGGACCCTTAAGCTAACACTAGGAGTTTTTCAAATGCATCTGATACAGGAGAGCTGTGAAGGAAGGTTTGTTCTCATCTCCTGTACCAGGAGGGGTGAAACTTGTTGAAATGTTGTCTGAGCAAGGCATCTGTGCTGTACATGAACCAGCTACCCAGGCTGCGGTATCTACCATTTTACATAAAGAAAAATCACCAACAAAGCTGTTAATATTGTAACTGATTTTGTGGGGCTTTTCTGGGGTTATGTTTTGGTTTGTGTTGTTGATTTGTTGGTTGGTTGGGTTTTTTTTCTTTTTTCCCCAACCAGTATTTTCTCTTTCCGCTGTGTCCTCTAGCTATTTATGTAGATAAAGTGGATAAAACCACATGAGATATTGGGAAGATTTTCAGCAGGCAGAAGGGATGCTGGTGTTCCTTTACCACTGAAAGTCAGAACTTATTCCTGTTTTCTCTGTAGGCCTTTATGTTTAGGGTTAAGTTTTGGTGGATAGCTTAGATAATTCGCCTGCAATTTAACCACTACAAAAATAGTCTCAGATTCAGTAAATTCTTGATCTCTATGTACTGAAA
The DNA here is from genome assembly GCF_000690775.1 of Eurypyga helias. NCBI lineage: Eukaryota > Metazoa > Chordata > Aves > Eurypygiformes > Eurypygidae > Eurypyga > Eurypyga helias. The sequence continues at coordinate 211,910 of NW_010226172.1, forward strand.
TTCATAGTACTCTAAGGTATTAGTTGTTTCATATTTATAAAAATTATTTTGGTTACAGTACTGTTGGTGAGGAATTCAGATAACAGCATCTCATACAGATGAACTGATAATATTAGGAAAAAAAATAGGACTTTGAGCTAATCAATTCTAAAATTTTTACAAGTTTTATACAAGTGAAAATTAAAACAATCTGTCAAGAACCATATTTGTAAGAGGCAATTTCTAGATAAAAGAGAACATTATGTAAATGGTGGGTTGGTAGCTGTATATTGTTCAGATGAAATTGAAAGATGCCAATATTTTAAAGCTTGGCTATATTTAGAGTGCCATAGAATCATGATGTCCAGAAAGATCTGATCAACAAAGCTAGAACCAATCCTGCTTTTAAGCTCATATACCTGAATTTTAAAATATATAAAATCCCTTGTAACAATTAAGGAACTATTTAAATGAAAGATACTTGAACAATTTTTATATCACATCTACATATTCTGTAAAGTCTGGTGATTTCTTTTAAGTGATGTTTGTTTTTACCTGGGTGAAGTAAATTTTTCTTGAATCCTTTAATTTCCATCCCTTTTCTTATATCACTTGTTCCCATAACTCCTTTCAGTATAAACAAATTATTTTCCCTAAAAACACAGGCCTGAAACTCAACTGGTCCAATTTTCACTAAAAAAAATGAAGGGCTTCGAAAGGGCAGTCTGACTGGGTGGCCATAACAGGTTTTTTCCCCTCAGACTTCTCTTACGTAAAAAAGCTTACGTAGCTTTTTCTGGTTTCAGGTAAGTTCCTTCATCCCCAATTAACACATCTAATGTATAAACACATATATATTATATAAATTATATATCAAACTGCCATTTTCTTATAGAAGTTTGTAACTAGTATTTTATATTCTAATATTCTTCTGCTGTAAGACATTCTCTTGATTTCAAAATTTGGAACATATCAATATTTGTGCAATCCAGTATTTAGCAGTTCACGTTTCAAATGTAGAAGTCCTTTGATGTAAAAGTCCTATGTGGTGTAATTTTGAAATTTTTATTGAATATAGCATTCCCTGGGATAAATCATGTCTTCACAGAGAAATAGATGAACATTTAAGTATTTCACAATGCATGTGACAGAATTAAATAGAGTATAGCTTCCATTGTCCCATCACTACAGCAGTGTCTGCAACAGAATTGCTTTATTATTGACTAGATTAAAACATCACAAGGAAACGAGTCATTAGGTGTTGCAACATACTTTTCAATAAAAACATATTAAATTAAAATATATTACCACTTTTCTCCAAGTAATGTATTGTTTGGGGACCATTTTAATATATCGTGGAGGTGATCTTTTTCAATAATTTTGATTCATTATTCTTGTCTGATATCTCAGTCTCTCAGGGATTAAGAAAGTAGGTAGTTTGGCCCATTTCTGCTTAAAATTTGTGTGGTCCTAAACCAGAATGGTTTCAGAAGGGGTTTTTTTTGTTTGTTTAAACCATCTGCCCTCCACATTTTACTCCTTAATGAAACATTTTATTTAGTTCTTAAGGGAAGTTAATACTGCATAAAAGCAATACTAATACCATAGTTTGCCTTGCAAGAAGCCAGCCCTGTTACTTTAAGGATCTGCATTTTTCCTCTGGTAGCTTATGAAAATTTAAATTAAAAGGATTTAATAATTTAAGCAGCATAGTTTAGTGTCTGACTGTTGAAGAACCAGAGGAGTTTGAAATTGCTAGCAAAACACTAGACATTTTGGAGAATATAGTTCAATACTGCCTTCAGGCACTGATCCTTGCTAGGTGCAAGCAGGGTAGAGATACTTACAGAAATAGATTATTATATGGTTGAACAGAACTGCTACTCTAGTAATGAAATTTTATCTTTAATTATATATTATATATGGATTAATGAATTTTTTATACACTGAAGACTAAAGAATTCCTTTACGAAGAGGATTTTGGTCTTGGTTAAAGAAGGTTTGGCAGAGGGGACAAGAACCGTGAAGGAGGGGGAAGTCAGTCAATAAAAACTGCACTTATTCAAACAATTGCAGTCACCAAAGTATGTTCACGTATTTGCCTGATCCTTGAAGGGGAATAAAAACTTACCCTGAAAGTTCTCCTACTTTAAATATTCTCTATCATGTTTTCTTCTTTTTTTTCTAATAGAGCCATCTATCTAAATGTCTTATTACTGCATCCTTCACTCTGTTTCTTTTGTTCATTCCCAGCATTTAATTATGGTCTTCATTGGTGGCATATCACAATCCAACCTGGAGGTTTCTTGTTTGAGGGACCTTGACTGATATCCTAACCTTAGTGAAATGACGGAGGAGAATGGGTTTCAGTGTCATAAGTGGCACCAGGATTTCACCCCTGCCTTTACTGAGGACACCTGTGGACAAAGGGAACATGTAAGAATTAAGTGCTTGAGTATTAAGCCAATTATCTCTTTTAATTAGGATATGTACAGAGACCTCTTAAACTGAAGAAAGGGTGAAATCTGCTGAATAAATTATTCACAGTAAATAGTCCACCCAGCTCTAGTTCTGACAGAAATAAAGCTGCAGTGGCATCAAAGTGTCAGCTCTTGCAGGGTGTTGCTCTGACACAGATGTCAAATGACAAATCGACATGAGGTGAGCAGATGAGTCTTATTCCCTGCCTTGCTCAGCTGGAGAGATTGCTAAGGGTGGTCAAATAGGCTACAACGATGCTCTTAGAGCATCCTTTAGCTGTAAAAGATAAATAAAACTGGCCAGGAGGTAACTTCTGATATTCCTTAAATCTGCTTTGCAGATATTTCAAAGGATAGACTATAAATAGCTTGTGAGATTTTTACCAAGCATGGAGGGAGGGAAATCAGTAAGACCTCGTGGCCACCTCCTCTAAGACTGAGAAGAGACCTGAGAATTTAAAACAGTGTTTCTACTGGTGAAATGTGTGGTGATAAAGGGAGTTTAGTTGTAGTTCACCTTGTCAGAACTGAATTTACCACTGTATTCTTTGCTGATCTTTAGGTGAAGTATCTTTGAGACTAGGTAACAGTGATGGAAATTGCTCAACATCTCGTGAATAAATAGTGACTCAAACACTGTTCTGGGGACAATGTCCTGACTATTCACACTTCTGCAAAATGCCATGAAAATCATAGTTTTCTTTGAGCTTATGTTACCCTCTGCAATTCCTGTACCACCTGCTTAGTAACTATCTTAGCCCATTTTCCATAAAATTGAGTGCTTAATCAGGGAAAACCAAAACCTTTGGACAAAAGGCTATTTAAATGCTTCCTCGGGACAGGCATGTAGGAAAGGGCTTCATTCATAATATTCATCGTTCATGTAGAACTATTTAGGCGTATGCTGTGAAAACAGTCCTGCCTACGTGCAGAACCTGATGCGGCAGCTGGGTGACATGGAGTCAGGCAGCAGTAGCTCCAGCTCCGTAACCACAGAGAGGAAATCAGAAAATTCATACTGGATGCCTCTGTAGCCATCAAGCTGTCATTCATGCATTTTAAATGGAATAACACTGATAAAGATTATATCAGACAAAATTAGCCTTTACAGCACCAGATTTTACTTTTTTTTTTTATGGGTAATAAAACAGACATAAAAAATAGATTCTTTCACTTGTTTCTTAAAAATAATAAAAAAAAAAATAACCAAGTACTTTTCCTTCTTTTTGTCCCTACTTCTGTGAGACGGCACTACCTTTTCAGTCTTTGTCCTGAATGTAAGTTTTCAAGCCTTAATTTAAAATCAGTGTAATTTGTATCAGATTTTCAGCATCCTTTTAACGTTTTTTTAGATACTTGGTGCAATGAAGATGAAATGTGGTTTACAGTACCTTGGCATAGTGAAAATCCTTATTTTGTGGCAATGTATTTTCACAGAGTAAAGATAATTAATGTGTATGATATCTTGGTTAAATTTCTGTAGTTTTTTAATTCCAGTATGCTAAAATTTCTATAAACGAGTATCTTTCACAAAAGTAGAATTATACTGAAGATGACTTTTATCATACTGTTAAAAACTGTACATCATAGACAAACAATTCATGTAGAAATATGTGCTTGTTCCTTTGAGAGAGGTGAATAGATAAACTGTCCAAGGTACAGGGAAATAGAGCATGGATAATGTGGGTTTGAGATATTCTGTTGCTTAAGTGATGCATTAAATCAATATTCTGCAAAGCTTTTTCTTGTTAAGTTATTTACTTGGCTGCTGTCACAATCCACCATTTAGGTCATCATGTTTTTAATGTTTTTTTTTTTTTGGTGGCCTAATTTAACTTTATCTAAATACTTAAATTCCTCAAGTAGTGAAACTTCTTTAAATTCTGAAATTATAGCACTGTTTTAATGCTAATATTTAGACTGAAATTCTGTACTTGGTTAATAGGCTAAGGAAAGAATTGACTTTCAAGTGAATTACTCATTTATCTGCATGAAAAATCTATTACTACAAATAAACAGCAAAATGAATAAAAAATATTCAATAACATAATAATTTAATAAGAGGGGGAAATTCTTTAATAAAATTCTGGAAAGAGAATACTGAAAAGAAAGACAAATGTTCTTCACCAATTTGCATTTTAACATATATCTGCATAAGTGGGATCTCAGAAGTTGCTTCTCAACAGTCAAAATAGCCATTCAACAATAATTATGTAGATAGTACCGTGTTGTAACAGGAGCTGCAGGTGTGCACTCAGTAACAATGGAAGGGTACCTCAAGGAATCCTTCATCCTCCCATTGTTCAAATGGCTGAGTACGAGCGGCAGAACTTCAGCACCCTGGAGGTATTTCATTTGTCAAAAAAATAGGTATATCCTGGCTCATGAATCACCTCTGTTGTGGGAATATTTTACTGAGTTTCAGGTAACAAAACCATTTAAAACTAAGCAATTCATACAACTTTTTTTTTTTTCCCCCCTTTAATCGAGATTCAAAAGGGGAAGATCACTCACTCCTGTTTTTAAACTGTCTTAATGGTCTATCATCTATGCAGTGCTGTCTGTGAGATACCGTTTACATAACATGTAATTAGTCACAGTGTCTACACAGGAGTGTGCCTAAGTCTGCACTTCAGCTTTAGATGTTTTGGGGGTTTTTTGAATAATTCTTGAAAGAATTATCATTAAGAGTGACAGTCACAGGGCTGTGATTTTTCTTTTTTATCTTGTTTTTTTCTTTTTTTTTTTCTATTCAGTTTCTTTTAATTTTAAACTAGACTAAGAAATAGTGTTCCCAAAGAGAATTTCCTCATCCATGTTAGGGTATTTTAGAAATATAGGTGTTAAAATTGTGATGAAAACAGTCAAGTAAATGCAGGGGATTTGGGTGAAGGAAACTGCAAAAATTAGGATTAATTATTTAAAAAAGCAGAATTTAAATGGGTCATGAGGAAAAAAAAATTGCAAAGTACTGAAGCTTGTAGAGGAGAGAGATTGGGAATGCTTGTCTTCTTTGTTTCTCTCACAAGGGATGAGAGGTCTTCAACGTAATTTGAAGATAGAAAATTCAAATTGTTTTGTTAGGAACAAATAAATTTTTCACACAATGTGTGATAAAATTGTGGAACACAGACAAGATTACTAAGGCTAAATCTTTTTCTTAATTACTGTATGGATATGGACTGTTTTGATGCCCTTCCTTTTTTTTTTTTTTTAATTAATATTCTCTCCCATCCCCAACAAGTTTTGGTTTTGTTCCTATAATGCCTGTGCTCACGTACTTTTTCCAGTTTGTGGGAACAGAATGCAAAACAAAACATCTACTCTCTTGCTATCTACTTTTGTTCAAATTGCAGAACCTTTTTAAGATAATATAGAGCAGAGTAGTTGTATTTCACCAGGACTCTGAAGGTTGCTACATAGTTATTTAGAAAATAACCATGATTCACTGACATGCTATGAAAAAATAAGGTGGATCCTGTTAATGTTGATTAGATAACATTTTTGGTCTGTACCATTTCCCTAAAGAAAGTTACCTTTTTTTTTTTCTTGCAGATCTCAGGTGAAAAGAGAAACAAATACTGTCTTCAAATCTGATTTGTAGAATTTTAACTAGGTAAGTCATTGCACTCAGTGAAGGTAATGGTGAATGAAATTAAAATTATTTGGAGTTAATTAAGATGGTTTTCAGGTGAATAAGGTAATTTAGAAACATTTATATAACTAAATATTACTTACTGAATAAATAAAACTGGCAAGACCTTCTTTTTATACCTTTTATAATCCGTTAACAATTTTGTTGAAGTACTGATTGTATTTTTATTGAGGAATGCTGTATGCAATGAAACATGTAGTATGACTGTCCAAAGCAGTGGAAAGTCTATTTCCTGGCTAGACCAAACAAACTGCATGGAGCAGTAGGCTTTGTAATCAAAGGAGTTGTAGATAGGTAGTATGGCTACTTAAAAAATGCTAGTATATACCACTATGTACACATACTAGGTAGTATGGCTACTAAAAAACACAAGCAAACTGAATGCTACATCAAACCAAAAGCTTTTAGTGTGTTCTCAGTGGGCTAAGAGCATAAGAGGATGTTATTTCTGACACGGGACAAAATACACGAAGAAAGTGATGGAAACATGAAGTTCCAATGAACCAAAAATTCACTAAATCCAAAAATGTAAAGTGCTGACCCCTGTTGACCTCAACAAGTTGTTAATTAGCAGTGGATTAACACCCTTTTCATGTGGTGGCAATCACTAGAAAATAATGTGCATGCATCAAAGAACTTTAGGGTCTAGTAAAAGATTAAACACAAAGATTCTGTGGATTATAAAAGTGGAATCTGAAAGGGGTATTGCACTGTCCGGTTTGCAATTTTGAACATTATCTTAGAAAATAAAATATTCTGGGAAGAAGAAGAAATTAAGCAAAACGTAATTTTAAAAGTCTTATTTCTATTGCATTAATTTCTGAATTCAGTGTCTTTAAGATTAACAATTTACAACAAGAGCTATTAGAGAAAAATCTGGATGCGTTTTAAAATATTGCCAACTTATAATAAGGTAGTCAATAAGGAAATATTTTTTTATCAAATTAATTTTTCAAAAGCACTTTAAAATGTTTAGTTCTTGTATTTAATGACTGTGGGCACCAGGTTATACAGTAGTCTACATAAAACCATGACCTGAGATTAATACTGTAAAACAAGCGAACAAAAAATGGAATCCCCCTATCCTTTCCATTATGAATCTGTTTTGGGCCCACACAGGCTGAGGAGATTTGTGTTTTGTATCAGAGGACGTGTGAGGAGGAGTAGCAAACCCTACATCATTTCCGATGTCGTTGTGCCTTGGGGACACCGTGCAACTGCGAAGTGCTGGTGCCGGGAGAGGGGCAGCAGAGGGAGGGAGAACCCCAGGCCCAGCCTCCATGGGCCCCCCTGCTCGGCAGCTCCCGACAGTGTCAGGGGTCAGTCAAGCAGTGCTTGGGAGCCCCTCGGGACAGTGGTGACATGAGTCAGCATTAGCTGGGACACTGACTGGATCCTGTCAGTTGAAAGCTTAAATCACAATGCATTGCTGTTTTGGCTGACAAGGATTGAAACCACACCAGCAAACACAAGCAGAAATAAGGCATTTTTGAGGCTTTTACAATGACCACAACTTTGTTAACATGTTTCTAATAGTTTGGAATGCAATGCAATTTCAATCTAACATGTATTGCTTTCTCTAAAAGGCTCAGTTGCTTCTTAATTCTGAAAATGTGGCTCATATTCTGAATATACCTGCAGCAAAAAGAAGTTATTTCCTTTCAAAATGCATACAATACTTTATGATTTACATCTGCAGTATGCTCATAACTTTTGTTCTGATTTGGACCCCTGAGGCCACATGGGTGTTGGAGGGCTGCCTGTGTGCTGTGCTGGTCTGCAGGCGAACAGCATGGGGAGGGAGGGCTGTGTCCCTCCTGGGCTGCTCTGTATCACAATCTGTGCTGCCAGTGAAGATGCATACCTCAGCTAAGTGGAGGATACGAAGAAATTGAAACCCTATAAATGTAGCTGAGAAGTGTGTGGCTTTCACTGCTCTTATAATTGTCAGTGTCAGAAACTTCTGCAAGGTAGCTGTCCACTGGGGACAGCACAGCCCTGGCCTCATCCAAGCTTGTGATTTGTTGCATAAAACAGTGAGTTGATGAGCACTTTTCGCTAGTTCTAAAGGCCCTCTTTAATTTCACTATCCAGAAAAATATCTATAATTAAAGAAATTGTAGAGTAATTTGGTTTGGAAGGGTTTGGTTGGAAAGATCATCTTGATCTAACCCCCTGCCATGGGCAGGGACACCTTCCACTAGACCAGGTTGCTCAGAGCCCCATCCAGCCTGGCCTTGAACACTTCCAGGGATGGGGCATCCACAGCTTCTCTGGGCAACCTGTTCCCTCTGTGAAGAATTTATTCCTTCTACCTTATCTAAATCTACCCTTTTTCGGTTTAAACCCATTAGTTAAAATGAAGCGATACAATCGTCTTAAAAAGAAATTAACATAATGGGCTCTTATCAGACATAGCAATACATGAGAAAAGTTTTTGGTAGACTAACTAGCCAATACATAAATAGGTACTAATTTAACTTCTTTTTTCAGTTAAGTAGGAAGTTCAGAAAGGGTTCGTCTATGTCAACCTAAACCATGACTGTGTTAAATCTTCTATCATGGTTGCTTCAGGATTCTGATGAAATACTGCCTGTCAGTTTTGTCTCTTCCTAATTAGGTAAATGTTTCAACCAAAATTCTTGGAGGGCCCGATTTAAATTGTTCTTCCAGAGAAGCTCACATAAGCAACTTTGACATTTGCTTTCTGCAAGTGCTTATGCCAGCAGAGTTGATTATTTGAATACTGTTTGAAAGCAAGTAAATTCAAATGAGTATTCATGAAAGTTGTTGCTCTTTCTGGTCTAGGAACTGAACTTAGAGAGATATATTGTTAGACATTCAGCTGCACAGCTGCAACTGTTTCCAACAATATCTATATTAGTGTGCACAGATTAAGCCTCCCTCTTTTTTTTTATCTAAGAGAATGGTTCTGTAAATACTTTAAACTACTCAAATTAGTTCTCACTGTAAGACAGCATTGCCGTAGTAGTAGTAGCATTTCCAGTAGTAATATGTAACTGGGTATGAGAGAGGTAGGATTTTTCCTTTTGTTAGCATGGTTTTAGTTTGGTTTAAATCAACCATCAACTCAACCTAAAGTATGAGTAAGAAAAAGTGAGAACAAAACCAGATAAATTCTTTTTCCTACCACTTAAACTCTTAAATCTAGATGAATATTTCAACAGAATTCTCATGATTTTCTCAACACTTGATAAAATTAGATTATTTTCACTCTTCAAAGGTTACAAACAGTATCTCTTGTTGAAAGTAACTAAAGCTCAGAAGCACTGTCTAAAAAGACTCAAAGCCAGTCTGTGCGTTTTTGAAAGATTCACGGTCCTGGAACTAAATCCCTATTTCAGTACTTGTTTGTTTTCAATCCTTTCTGTTAACAAAGTCAAATGAAGTTTGCTGCAATAACTAAAATCCCCAAGCACTGACACATGCATTACTTCGAAATACTTAGAATGAAGATGGTGGCCACAAACATACTTGTAGGTTCTGCTGCCTTTCCTTTTTCCTTGAGTATTAGATTACATATGGCAGTTGTCTGAAACAATGTGTGCAGAGGGGTTGTGGAATGTTTTCCATATCCAATAAGAATACAGAGTAAAAGCATTAGTATGTGTATGGTAAAAGATTCTATGAAATCCTGAATCTCTCTTGTAAAACTGACCTGCAGAATTCAATATTAAAGCTACAGTGAAATATAGATTTAATTCAATTATAAGACTATGTGAATGAATTCAATTTTTTTCGTGAAGGCACTGGTTTTCATATTTTTGCATACTCTGTCCCTGTAAAGGAGTATGGAGGGAATTAAGGAGCCAGTTTTCCTGGTTTTCAGAAGTTGAGTTTGTCATGGAAACAATTAGTCATTAGTGGATCATTAGTGGATCAATAGAACTAAAAATGCCATGAAGATATTGATGTATAATAATCCTTCTCTTCCAATGCTCCTGCTTATTCCAAATTTAGCCTGTTTATCACATGGTGGGAGATATTATTATTATTTTCCTTAATGCTGTTCATGTTCGAAGTTAGGTTAGCACTGCACATCCCATTTATCATGAACTCAGTATGGAAAAGCCATATGGTGATCAAGGCTGGGAATTATGCCCCAAGTTTCACACTAAATGCACTTATATAGTCTTATGGCTACTTACACTTGGTGCCCATCTGTTAGGATGGCAGGGGGCCCACTACTAAGTTGGCCAGTCAATTGCCCTTGAGGATAGTTGCCAGACAATGTTTGAGCTTCACTGGGCAACATAGCAATGGAAAAAGCCATCATTTTTAGTAAAAATGCCTCCTTATACCAACAAAATGTATCTTGTTTCATTATGAAGTTAAGGAATTAAAGTACTATTGGGGGGAAGGGGGGGGTGCAGGCTGGGGAGGGGGGAATTTTTAAAGCTTTGCAATATAAAACTAATTTTGACATTGAAGACTGCATGAAAATAAAGATAAGCAGAGAAAGATAATAATAAAGGTATACATGATATAGCAAATGAATTTCGCAGGAAATAAAAATGGGGATTAATCTAAGAAAAGAAGGAGGAATTGGGAAGCATAGATGAGGTATCAGAAACAGGGAGAAGTGTTAAAGCAGGCAATTTGTTTATTTCCATTAAAAAAATTCATTGTAGTCAAAGTCTTATGTGTAGGCTGGGGATTGACTACGCTGAAGATAAAAGCACAGTCTTGACTCCAAGGAGAGAGGAAACATAAGCAAGAAAAAGCATTCTGTCTAGGAAAGAAAAATAAGCTTTCATGGGAAGGAAAGCTGGGAAAAAGCAAGAAATTAAAAGCAGGTGGTAGCAGTTGAAGCTCTTCCATTGAGTTGTGTGGTTTAGGTTTTAGTAGGACTAAGCCTTGATTGTGTAATAGTGTGGCTGAGAAGAAAACCAATTCTGCTGCTCTCAAAGTACTTTCTGGGTCTGAACAGCCCTCTTGTATCTAAGAGGTCTACTCTGTATAGATGCTGATATACATATATATATATATGACTTCAATAACACTGCTTTCTGTGTCTGTAACTTTCCAAGGGGCTTTATATTCTCATTTGAAAATTCAAATTTAGCAGAAATATGTGTTACTAACACCAATAACTTGATATTAAACCTTCTCATGGGAGTATAAGAGTTTTGATGTATACTGTGTTGGAAAAGATCATTGTGTCCAGATGGACAAAACTAATTAAGAACACAGTTTGGTCATCAGAAAAATTGCTCATGGTGGAGAAAGTTGCATGCCAGGTCTTCTTGTACCTGATTAATTGCAGGAGATGTTGGTTTCCTACATGATAGGCTAGTGCTCTGTCTCTCTGGATTTTCTGGGGGAAATGGTCACCTTCTTCATTGTCTTGCTTTCATCTAGAAAGGGATCACTGGAATGCAATATTTTTAAAAATATAAAAAAATCCAGAGCCACAAGTGGAAGGATCTCTTTTCTGCGAAGCTTTGATGAGAAACAGGTAGTTACTAACACAAGGATGTAGTGTCCCATCCCAGAAGGATCCAGTAGGTGAAACTGGCTGTAGATTCATTGTCAAAATTCCCACTGGATAACAAGGAGGAATGTCTAATTTCTGGTATAAATATGTTAGTAACCAGCTTGACTCTCTCCAGTCAAAGGGAACACCATCCCCTATTGAACTAGTTGGCTAAAGAAATGCTTTAATTGGAATTCTTGTTAATGAATCTGATCACTTTTCTGCCCTGTTTCTGACATTCATTTAATAAATAGATATTTTCTAAAATAATCATGCAAAATGCTCATTATTGTGTGCTCCAAAAGATTAGGACAAACATGTTAAATGTTCATGGAACCACTGCTGCAAACCAGTAATTTTGCTTAGAATCATGTTTTTGTAAGGACCCTTCACACTGTAAATAATTTTGGTTGTTTTGTGTTGCCTTTATGGCATTCTGCAGCATTCATAAGATTAAGAAGTAAAAAATTAGGTTCTATAGTATTTAGTATGTCTTTTGGCTGTGTAACATTTATAAAGAGAAATTATCTAGGTTCATACTGACTTTCTAGGAAGCTTTTCAGATGCGAATAGAAATGTGAATTTAATTTTGAACTTGGCCAAACATCTAAGATTAAATGCACAACAACCCAGTTATGGTGTTCATTCTGGACCTGAAGTCTAGCAAAAACTTTTGTCTTTTAAGTTTCCCCGAAATAATTGAAACACGGTACCTGTTAGTAACCAGATGTAATCTAAGCAAAATACCTTAAGTTTTAAAAGATGTTCCTTTCAAAACCAACTATACGAAACCAATTTGAGTGTTTTGTTCCTGGAGGGACAGCATTTTATTTAATCATCATAGCTCTTATTTGCATATTGTGTTTCATTTGTTTCATGACCACATTAATTAGAAGAAAAGACTATCTTGCTGAACATGACATTTCAGTTCCTGAATGAACAAGGACATGAGCTTCAGGCAAGTTGCTTTCATTTGGTCTGTATAGATGTTAATAACAAGTGTACTTCAAACTTCCCCTCAAAAATAATAATTTGAATATTTATGCATTAGGAAAGGCCATTCCTGACCTATGGCCAAGAGATTATTTTGTTGGCTTTTCCATAGAAAAATACTTTATGTTGACTGTCCATTACATGAGTGATTTTTGAAAAATAAACAGAGCACACTGTTCTTACAAAGGCTTAAGAAGAAATTTGTTCCATAGATGATTGATTATTACCTGAGTGTCTACCTTTTATCTGGGAATGGAAATGTCATATGTCCATTTCTAGATAAGTTCTAGTTATAAAAATATACTTCCTAATGAAAATCCCAAATGTTGGTTTGTGGATCATGTTATAACCAAAAGAAAAGAAGTTAAGGAGGAATGCTGATGTAATTAATTAATTTTGAGGCCAGAAGAGACCATACCACATTTAATCCAGTATACTGCTACTGAAAATGCTTCCAAAACTATCTTCTGGAAAGATATTCAATTTTGAAATGGGGATTTCTTGAAGGAGTCACTCTTACAGTTACTACATTAGAAGGTGCAGCATTACAGGGAGATGTGCTAACACTTCAATGCCATCCTTGAAGAGGATGTTCAGATGGGTATTGGAAAAGCTGGAAAAAAAAAAAACCAACCCAAACACAACTGCTTGGAACTAAAAGAGAAATTTCATGACATATACATTTCTGGGAGGTGTACTTTTAAATCTTAGTTTTATTAGGCACTCTTGGTAAGCAAATGTCGTGGTTTAACTCTGGCTAGCAAAATACCATGAAGCTGTTCTCACAGATTCCCCCTCCCCTCCTCCAGCGGAGGGGAAGAATCAGAGGAAAAAGAAACAAGGAAGCCCATAAAACTGAGATAAGAATGATTTACTAATTGAATCTAAATTAATATATACAATATTACTACTAATAAGTAATTAAAATAATTGAAAATCAAACATGATAAAATATGATACAAGTACGATACAGTTGCTCACCACCCACTGACCAATGCACAAATAGGTGCTGAGAAGTGAGAGTCAGAGCCAGAGAGCCTGAGAGCTGCAGCCCAAGAGCAACCTCAGCCCAAGAGCCAGAGCCCGAGAGCTATCGCAGCAGGCTCCGAGCGAACTCTATCAGCAATAGCACGACCAGGAAAACTAAACAAACCCACCAACTCACTCTCGAACGTGCCAGCACAGGAGTTATCAAAGCAGCTAATGCAGGAGTTAGGGAGAGTGTTAGCAAGTGCAGGGAAGTAAAAGTGTAACAGAGAGTGTAATGGCTCCCAGACCCCTTCCTCACCTCTGCCCCGAGCATGACGTACTATGGAATGAAATACTCCCCTGGTCAGTTTGGGTCAGCGGTCTGAACTGTGTGTACCCCACACTGCCTGTAGAGAGAGAAAGCTGAGAATACAGCTGCAGTTTCAGAAGCGGAGAAAGACATTGAATCTGGTGCAGGCGTTCCCCAGCACCAGCTAAGACCTTATCAGTGCTGCTCTCCTTGTAAATCCAGGAACAGAGCTTCATAACAGCCACTGTAAAGAGAGTTAACTCTTTCCTGACTAAACCCAGCACAGCAAAGCATGCTCAGAGGGCATAGTTTCAATGAGGAGCCTCAAGTAGTCTATAAAGCCATGTTGACACAAACATTTTTCTTTGAAGATATTGCAGTGTCATGCTTTCCACTGGAGAAGAAAAAAGCCTTTCCCACTCCACCTGTCCTGGAGTGCTGTATATTTGCAGATTGCATACCTTTAAGGATCATAGTTGTCCTTTTACCTGTGGCATTCTGATTGTTGTTCCAGCTTGTTGTTCATTCTTAAGGAACTGTACTTTTAAAGTAATTGTGATTACTGCATTAAAAAAAAAAAAAACCCACAAAAAACACAAAACTGTTTAGAAGCCATTTTTTATCATAGTTCTGATTTTGGTATCTAGAAATATTTTAGCATGCTTTTGAAATGTCCACTTCATGGAAACCTTCAGTTTCAAGAGAGGAATGAGGTCTGTCTGGAGTTAAGAAAGAGGACCCAAAGGTATTTTTCCTCAAGGGAGATACATATTCAAAGGACAAGCATGAACCAAGTAGAAAATCTGGGCAATTAGTTTCTATTATTTTATTTTATTTATAATATCTTCTTTCTGCCATTCACTTTTACAGGGGTTTAAGGAATTCAACTATATTCCTACAATGACAATGTCATTCTCAGAGATATTTCAGAAAATAATTATTTAATTTTGACTCTGAATTAACTCTTTAACTTTTCATTTACATTTTCTTTTTCTCCTATATTTTGCTTCAAACTTATTTTCCTACTAGTTCAGTAATTCTAGTCCTATTTCCAGATGAACCTGAATGTTTTGACTTTCAGAGGGAAAACATTTTTTAAGGGGCTTCTTAGACTCTGAGAGAATGAACTGTGGTACAGAGGAAAGGACAACAAACTTTTACACTCCTTAGTGTACCTTCTACCCTGATCTGAAGACAAAATGTCCAAAACCTGATTATGATAATAATTTAATAGGTCATATCCTCTTTCATGCTCATTACAACAATAACTTCTTAAAATAAGCAAGACAATCATCCACAGTCATATAGATAAGGGTTTTTTTTGTCAATAATGGTCCATCTTCTGCACTTGATTTTTCCTATACAATCAGAAAGAAGGGTATCATCTTATGGCAGCTCAAATGAGGACAAAGTGTGATCTGTGGCTTGAAATATTTCCTGGGCAGCCCACAGAGAAGCCTCAGATATTTGCAGCCATCTGCTTCAGTACTGAAGTCAATATTGTATGTGCTTCTGCAACAGTTGCATGAATTCCATTCACTTTACATATATGCATTGAATTTTTTTTTTTAATTCCACATTTCTCAATAGTTTCCTTGCAGATAATTAAACAGCTTACAATTCCAGTCTAATAAAACAGTCGTGTTGATTTTGCATTGAGTCTGACCAGGTTCCCGTTTAATCATAGAAAAGGAAAAATATTGCAGGAGCCATTACGTTGTTAATTCAAGTAAATTATGTTTAAGGGAGCTGGGGTACCCCAGTAAATCTCCATTTATTCTGCAGCTCTTTTCTTGCCTGTGTTTTGTTAATATTTGAGTGCTGCTCATGAAACCAAAAAAGCAGTAAAGTATTTGAAAAGCATAAAATAAATTCTGTTCAGTGAGTGGGTAATTGTTCAAGGTCATCTGTTCGTTGTCTTTGTCTTGACTGTTTGAATTAGTAGCTAATAATGGGTCTGAACCGTGAATGAATTATTATCCATAGGGCATATTTTTGGGAGTGTCAGGAAATACTACAGGGTAATTAAGGTTACCCAATAGCAAGGCTGTGTTACCAGCAGATGTCTAGTAATTACTATGTTTAAAAAGTGTGGGGATTAAACTAAGATTATAGCTTTTATATTGTCTGCCTTTAGAAGTCATATTTGGAATTTATTCAGTTTATTCTGCTGCCCTTTCCCTTTTGTTCTGATTCTGTCACTTAAATTCCAGCTTAAACACAGGCCTTTCCTGGTGAATTAAAATAAATATCAGCAGATGGTATGCAGTGCATGTGTATACAAATAGCACTGTGGTTATTGAGGACTACAAAGATAACTGCATTGATAAATACTTACTGCTACTATTTATTTTTTAACAAGTTCCGATTCCATTCTAGGGTTTGAACATTAGGCCTTTAGGTCCTAAAATAGTGCACAGATGAATTTTTGGAAATATTTTTCAACACTGTAACAAGCAATTCATATTGCAGTAGAGCTCATTTGATAATTTTAATTTGTTGAGTTGGTCATCTTCAGACGAAACCAAAAGTCCTGCATTCAAAGTTATGCTGTTATTACTTATCTTAAGCTGGCTTAGTGCTACCAGAGGCCAGGGAAGGGGAAGCATTTGTTTAGTTCTCGATCCAGCAAATTTGATTTTAGCAGATGGGCTGAAGGGAGATAATGTAATGGACAAGTATCTGAGGCATCTGGAATGTCTGGATTTAACACAGTTGACTGGCATGGGGTGGGGGGACAGTGCAGAAGCTGTCTGTGCAAAGAGTCAGCCTTAGAGATAATGAGAAAGCTCTCAGTAGAAAAGGAGGATGACTAGGAAGAAGATGTCAGGACATTGAGGGTTTACAGCCATAAAAGAGGAAAAGTGGGAGGCCTGAAAAATCAAGATGTACAAAATGAACATGACAGGAAAGGGAAATCAGGACAACAGTGAATGAAGGCTTTTGAGCAAGAGTTGATGTGCTTTCTGGGAGTTCTTCAGGGAGGAGCACACTGGCAGCTTTTTTTTTCCTTAACAGTAATTTTAAAACTCGATTTAAATGAAAAATTCTCTTTGCAAATTGTAGGTAACTTGCAAGTCTAAAGCTTTTTGAATCTGCTCTTTCACTGCTTTGCATCTTTTCTCATCTGACTAGCATTAAGCATGGTAAGCTTTTTATTTATTTTGCACACTGCTGGAAGTGCAAGAGAGGATTATGCAGAAGCACTATGGATTTGAAAGCCTAACTACCACGTTAGTGATTTTCATTGTTATGTGGATTGCAGCAGGTGAATTAGTCTATGGCAAATGCTGCTAGCTGGTGTAGCCTCTGCCCACTCGAGTGGTCTGTTAGCCACACTAGAAGCCAAAGCTACTTTGGCTTTAAAGTGAATGTGGCAAATGTTACATGTTTATGACTAAAGATTGTGCTAATTTTAAAATACTAATTACATACTTACATGCATAAGCAAAGAAAAATAACCTGACATGACAACATGGGTAAGTGGCTTACTGTGGCATGCAGTACTAGGATGAGACTTTGTGACAGTCTAGGATGTGTAATGCACAGTAATTGTCTTAATTGCATATGGTATTTTATTAAAATCAAAGGCATTTTTCGTGGTCTAAAATTAAGGACCACCTCAAGTTTTTACTTGACTAAAACATTCCTACAAAGTTCTCACTTGAAGAAACTCAAAATGATAGCTAAAATATGCCCAGAATCAAAGCTAGATCTTCTAATATTTTAAAATTGACTAAACCAAATTGATTTTGTTGGCAGGCATTAATTTAAAAAACAAACAAACAAACAAAGTTATAATATTTCACCTATTATCCCCTATTGGAATAACGATTAAGCTCTGGTGTAGAACAAAAGCTGAGAGCGTGGAAGGGGAGGGACAGGGAAGGGTAAACCAAGTGGCTGAACATTTGGGGTTTGTACAGCTAAAGCTCAAGGTGAAATAAGAGTTGTCTATGAATGTCCCTGCAATTATTCTGAGTCTGTCCATATTCATCCATATATAACAACAGGATTTTAATCTGTTTAAGTTTTCTGAGTTTAAAAAACGCAGACCCCTCATCAAATCAATTAAGAACTTCAATAGCTGTTAGCCTCTTCAGTGAAATACGGTAATGCCTCTCATTTGTATTCCAAGTCATTGATATCCGTATGTTAACATGGAAAATGGCAAAAGCTGATGTAAAATGCTCCTAGCTTTATAAAAGACAGCTATCTTTCTTGGTTGTTCTGTTATTACAAATGCCTGAGCCAGAGCCTTTTTTAAACTTAATGAGAGTATTTTTACTGGCCTCATTGTATTTTGGATCCAAATAGAAAACTATTCAACTTCTTTTTTAACAAGTTATGAGGTTTTTTTTAAAGAAAATAAGGTTGACATTTTGTTTGATGGAATTAGTTAAAATATAGCAGTGGGGAAAGTTCAAACACCTAATCTTACCTTTTGATCTGATTGTAAATTAACATCCACTGAATTAGCAAAAGCCACTGTAGTTTTTATAGCATCATTTTTGTATAGCTGGAAAAGGAGCTTAATGGAAAAGCTATATTTTACCCTAAAGCTTTTCTTTCACTTTGCAATGAAAAGAAACACCAATGACCACATTTTCCTATGCTAACTGAATTTACTGTTGCAGCAATCATGCTTTTACTGCAATCTCAATGATACCAAACATAAGCAAAAGCAGTAAGTATATAGAGCACTGTATTACTCCCTTGAGTCTGCTAATAATGACCTTGGTTAACTCAGAGAAGAAAAGCAGTCTCTGCAAGTTCATGAGCTTTTCTTACCCAAGAAAAGGAATAAGAGTGTTCATGATAATGAAGGAATAGCCAATGTAATGAAGATCTACATTCTGTGTGAAAACTTTCAAGTGTGATCATTCAGGTGTGAGACCTGGACAGATCTAGTAAAGGTGGAAAATGAGCTGTAGTCATAGTCTGATTTTAGGACATGTGCAGATTTCCTTAACCTTAATCAACCTGTGGCAAAGCCATACTTTTTCTTACTTTTGGAAAATTGTCTGTGTGCTTCTCTAAATCTCCCACACTCAGAGTAATTTTCCACTCTTGAGACGGGAGACCTTTTTAGAGACTTCAGAAACTGATCAAAACACTAAAACAGGCTTAACAGTAAGGTTTATATGAATTATTAAGGTTTATATGAGATATGTTAGGGACTGTGTAGAACATCCCTGTTTTAAAATGTATGCATGTGTTTGTATTTTCATGAGACATTGGCTCTTCACATTGATGCTGTTATGCTGAAGGTAAATTGTAGAGGGGTTTTGAACCCTTATTTTCCTTTTTTTCCACCAAAAAGGGAATAAAGAGTACAGAAGAAGATATGCAGAGTCAATACTTTGCCTTATGATCTATGAAGGAAGAATGAAAATTTGTTGCATCCCACCACTAAATTGAGTCTCGAGTGTAGTGAAAGGTTGATATAAAACAGATGTAAAAAAATTAAGTTCAGAAATCAGGGATGCTAATAGACAAAAAAAACCCAAACCCAAACAAACACCAAAACTTTTGAATATTACTTGTTTTGCAGCATTGGTTAGAGTTAAGACGTGGGAGAACTTTGAACACTGTGTTTTCATTTTAATCCTCAGAAAATAAATATTTTAAATCTATAATTTTGGGTGGATGAGTACTAATTACTTTAATTTAAACCTTAGATATTTCTAAAATTATCTTGACAGACACAAAATTAACTGTGTATGGAAATCAGTGAAACAGAATCTGCATGTGCTTAACTTTGGACATAAACAGGATTGCTCAAATAAAAAAGGTTAAACATGTTGGCATATTTGCATGACTAGAGTTGTAGAGAACGGGAAGTTGAAGTGAAGTCCTCTTCTTGCCATGCCAAGGTTTTTAGGATTATGTAAGATCTCTTTTCTGGGTAAACATGTGTTCTAAATCAATGCTTGCACACTGTCCCATGTGGTGTGGGCCAGCCCGTATCCTGGCAAGTTTAGCCTCCTCCTCTGCAGTTGAGTCCGTCCAGCCAGGTAGCTCACTACCCAGCTGTCTTCCAACAAGCTGACATTGTTAGTGACCTGGGATATGATAATAAGATCGATCAAGAGAGATCTTGACTTCATTGTCAAGGAAAATGTGAAAGAAAGCTGATTTGCTGTAAGAAAACAATTACTTTTTTTGAAAAGTCATTATTTTCAGACTTTTGGCTTTAAAAATACATTTATAGTTTGGAACTGTCCATAATCAAAATGAAGTTATACTGAAGTTTAATTAATTTGCAAATCAAATAAAGTTTTTCAATGCACTTTGGGCTTATTGCTTAAAAGGTTTTGGTTTGGCCACTCCATTGTGAGAGACCCATTTTCAGACTTCCATTCTCAATTTAATTGCATGGAATTGAGGCTGTAACCTTTCCTCTGAGATCAGAATTGTGAAAACTGTACAGCGTAAGTGGCAATCCCTCATCTGAGTCTAAAACCTTGTGAACTCCAATGCAAAAATATCTTGGTGTGAAAGCCTGTAATTTTAACTGCTTTAACTTTCGACACCTCTCAGATCACTAAAGATTAAATCCTAGGTATATCAAGTATTCTTTTGAACATGTATTTTTTTTATCAATTTAGAAAGCATGCTCCAACATAAAAACTTAAATGTAGAGGAAAGTTTACTGAAATTTCTTCAAATCTTTTTTCTACTTTTCTATATATCTTTAAAAATATCCAGCTTAAAGACTGCTTTCTTTTGTAACTTCAAATGTGAGTGGTTATAGCTGGGAGAAGAAGTAATTTGATGTTTCTTTTTGATCTACAATACTCTCAGCTGGCTCTGGATTTAACAAGAAAGATGGCTAAGTGTTTATTTTTAACATGTTAAATCAAAAGGAAAATACCAATGGTCATTTCTTGAAACATGATTTGCTGAACTCCTAAAAAGAAAAGGGTTATTTAGAAGGGTATCCTGTAACAGGAAATGACAAGCTACCTTCACCAGGGTATAGGCTGAGCTGCGGTGCTTGGATCATATATAGCTGTTGATTTAGGAAAGAGATGCTTGTGCAGAAAAAGCAATACTTTGTTGAAGTCAACGGACAGTCTGAGGATTTGGGGAGGAGGCAGGGAGGGATTGACGGTTTACATTAAAAAGGCCAGAGTCATCAGACTTTAAAATAGCATCTGTGGCCTTGTTCAGTGAAAATAGAGAGTAATATGGCTATAAAAAGCAAACTAAACTACTAGTTGACTGCCTCTTTTATGCCATACATATCTTTGAAGGTTAAATTTGTTATTTTAGACAAAAATATGGTAGGTTTGAAAAGAAAACACAGTTTGTTTGGCTTCAGTCTTTTATTATGTGAACCAAAAAGTAATTTTGCATTGGAAAAGCAAAAATCCTCACCGATAATGTAGTTATATTAAAGAACACATGTGCTATCTTTTAAAATTCCATTAATGATGTTATTTAGTATTTAACATTTAAGTGCAGTTTGTAAACATAAATGTGACTGACATATTAACTTCTAGCCATAAAAAGTCACTTCACTGCTTCACAAAAGTGTGAAGAACTAAATGTCCATACCGCGAATCTTTCTTATTGTTAAAATTTTCTCTTATACACCCAATTTTCAAATAAATACCATCTTTTTTTGGCATATTAATGTTTGTCAGACATAAGCAATGTGCAAAATCACTAATGTCCATTTGATTTTATAGGATTATTGAAATAAAGTGAAAGAAAATATATAAATATAAATTGTAACCACATTAACAGGAAATTGAAAGTAGACCTCTTATCCTAAATATGAGTTTCATCTAAGCTAGACACATCTTTGCATTTTCTGGAAGAGTAATGTTTAAAAATGTAATTACCTCATTTTACTAACTCTTTCTGGAAATTTCTGCTCCTAACTCTCTATCCAAATCTTATCTGAGTAGGATCCTTTTGATTTCTTTCTGTCTTAGCAGCAGTGGAGCTCAGATGTATAAAGCCAGAATTTTTAAAATATTATCTCAGTATGTACTACATATCAGACTTAGATATTGGCAAAATGTAGGAAACTTTTAAAGCATTTTTAAAAGATTTAATTTTATTCATCCAATATTGAAAACACGCTGGTGTTACTCTCTTTTTGCTCAACTTATATATAGTAAGTTATTTAGAAGTATGAAGACTTCAACTCTTTCAAACTCTCTTCTCACTGACTCACCATTATTATATTATCCAAGATCACCTGTATTATAAAACTTTCACAGTTAGGACTAGTAATCAATATACTGCAAGCTATGCAATTTATAAGGGGACCAACTATTAGTCCCCTTAAAATTACTTTGTACGTGTGATTTTTTTTTTTACAGTTAAAATCATTAATGATTATTGCAGGTCCAGGCAATTTGAAACTGTCATGGGTTTTCCTCTTTTTATGCCTCTGTACCCCTTCTTAAATATAGTGAAAATGATAATTCCAGGGGTTCCTGTTCTTTATCCCTTTTTTTGTAGCTCAACTACAGGTCTCCCCTCTTCTAATGACTATCTTCCATAACAAAAATATTTTCTAATGCTTAGAAAATTGCTTAACAGATTATGTTGACTATTTAGTGACCGATAGAGCAGTTTGAGAGCAATATCATGTCAGTCTTAATTAACCATCAGGTGTTCTGTTCATGCAATTGGTGTGTGCTCTTGGAATCAATCTATGTCAATTAACCAGTGTGATGAGGCATTTGTTCTTCAAGTGGATAAGTACCCATGTGGTAAATATTTTTGCCTGAACCTGAATTTTTCCTTGAATACTTACACATGTGCTTCTGAACTTGCCTTCCATAACCATTTGTGCTTAAAAGTCTTGTAGACCCTTTCAGGGAACTGATTGCTAAGGGGACATGGACACACTCTAGGAAGATTAAGTTTTAAGGAAACAACATCCAGGTACTGAGTTACAGAGAACATTCAGCTGAATTCATTTGTCTCAAGTAGTCATAACTAATATGAATATTTGGAAATGGTGCTTAAAATTAATTTATAGAGTTAATACTGTTGGGTGCAATATTTGTTTTTCTTTTCACCTGTATAATTTGCTGCTACTCTTAACATCTCTTTTCTCTTCTGAAGAGACTTGTTTTTATATTTCAGGCAGTTTTTTATTCCTTTTTTAAGGTACAAATGAGTTTTAAGAAGAACTGAGAACTTTTAAGGAATTAATGAAAGCACACTTAAAAGCAACCAAGTCATAGCTATGGTATAAGATTCATGGGTAATCTTACACTTTTAAGTATTTTGTGGCATTGCGTAGCTAACCAGTTCTTTGACAAATTAGAAATCTTACTCACTTATGGGATTTTTTTCTGATAAAAATACTTTTAATCATAGCATGGCCATAGTTTATTCTGATTACATTATTTTGCAGTTTTCTGTTTCAAAGAAAATGACATTTTAAGTAAACCTTATTGAAGTGAAGGTAAAATAACTCAAAAAAACTTGTTCATGTGAAGAAGCAGGAAAAGGAGCACAATAATACAAAAATGCAGGAATGAGAGATACTGCTTCTTTTGGAGGCTGCAGCACTGGGAAATTCTTCACTGCTAAGATTATTTCATGGGACAGTGTTTGGATGTTGGTTCAGTGCAATGTGATAACCGAACAGCGCATGTCTGAAGGAAGAGTATACATCTGTTATTTAGTTTACAATATCTGTCCTACTGCATCAAATCAGTTAGGCTAAATGTCTCATTTAGGAAGCCGGTAAATAAACATACAGGTGTTCCATTGTGCAGATTTATAAGGAAATTTTTTTCTTATTCATTCAAAGTCCATTTCTAGTACTGTTGTGACATAAATAGTGAGTTGTATTTCAGAACTTGCAGGTTTGAGGGTTTCTCTCACCAGTGTGCGGAAGTGGCGAGTGTTGTGCTATGTTCCTAGAGCAGGAGGTACAGTAGACCTACGTATGCACGAGACGCTGAGCCGAAGGGAAATGGTCACTAAATGCATACAGGTGGTGGGAGTAAAGAGGCAGCAGTCCTGGAGCTGGGGAGGCAGAGGGAGGAGCTGACCCAAGGAATAATGTCAATTTCATATGGGGCTAGGTATGATGATATAAAATGACTACACCTTGCTTAATAGGTCAAGCCAATATGAGAGCATAATCCAGCATTTAATAGATGAATATGATCTCCATCTGTGTCTGTGCTGCTTCACAAAAATTAAATAGAACTTTATTTTCTCATGTAAGTGATCTGTGATAGCCTTTTCCCTCTATTAATAAAAAAGGAAGGCAAAGAATTTTATTGTAAGCTAAAACATTATAATAGAAAAACTATTGCTGTGTGACTGGCTGGTACTTACACACTTCAGTAGCATCTCTTCATAGGCAGTGCTGGAGTCAGGCCTGACTGGTAGAACAGCACTTTGGCTTCCTCCAGAAGGCTTACTTTACCTGCTTATAGGCATATCTGGCCCAAACTAAAATGAGATGGATAGTATGTTAGGAAAGTTGTTTCCTCTAGCTTAGTACTGGAAAGGATCTTCCAGGTCGTAACATTTAGCCAGATGCTGTACCAGGTCTAGAGGGCTGGGAAAGGTAAAATTTTTCAATAGCTGGAAAAGGGGGTAAGAAGCCTGTACCCCTGGGAGATTCTTCACAGCAGAACAGAAAACGGAAGGTGGGAGGAAAAGATTGTCACTGTAGGTTTCCACTGCAGGGCTGAGCACACAAGCTAATGAATAAAGCAAGAGGGAGAAAAAAACAAAACCACCACCACCAAAACCTAAAATACCATCTATATTTTAGTAAAGGATGTGCAAAGATTTCTATCCTTCCCGAGGTAATTCCCCAGCACTGAGGATGCTGAAACAAGGCACTATGTATTGCATCATTTTTTCCCTCCTGGGCCAGTGTCCCTTTTGTTTTGGAAAACTTGGGAGGCCTGTCAACCTCTCTTTTACAGTTCAATGTGCTTAAATTGGTATCACTAAGCTGGACAGCCCACAGTGCTACAGCACTGTAAATTTTGCTTTGTACCTGCCTAGTGTTGAAGTCCCATGTTGCGGGCAGGATGACAGACTTTGCTGAGACCATGTCAGAAAGGGAAGAAAGAGTCAGTTTCCTGGTTACAGCAAAGGAAGGTCAGGAGGATATTGCATGACAGTCAGAAGGATATGGAGTGACTGAAAGGCAGCCAAGCACTGCTGGTTGTTTAGTGTCCTGTCGGGACTTCTCTGTTAAGTCTGGATAGCAAGAGAAAACAACTTGGTATTTGTTAGACAAGGTGGGACCTGTGGTTCACCAAATGATACACAAAAAACGGTGAATCATAGATGATGTGTATTTTGACATTTTCCCACCTATAAATAAATACTTTCCTTACCTCACAAGACACAAACTTTTTTTCTAAAACTTTCAGGGTCTTTTCTGGCTTTACGATCTGTCTTACGGACTTGATAAGCTCTCCCTCAAGACTCTGTTAGATGATATTAGCCAACAGTGCTAACATCAAAGGTGCTTTATTGAATATGATCAAGGAACCTCTAATGTCAATAGAAGGGGTGTTTGTTGTGCAGCTGGTTGGCAGCCAGCCAGTTGCCATGCAGTTAAGGAGCTCCTTAAAGTTGAAGTGGCTTTAAAAGTGGTGAAAAAGGCTGATGGAAAGCCTACAGCTCTAGACTGTGCAGGAAAGGAACTGCTTGTGTAATACAAAAGTAATTTTTTTTGGTTTATGTTTAAAAGGAGGCGAAAGGGAAGAAAAAAATTCACTATGTATTTTGCCAGCTGTATACACCAACCTGGTGACCAGTGAGAATTAGTGAAATGTTACCAGTGACCTCTTGTCTCACTAAAGATGAATAAATTCAATGAGGTAGAAAATTTAATGTAAAATATACAGTAGAAAAGCAGAAACTCTTGTGACCCTCCTTATTAGGAATTTCATGCCTCTGGATTTGAGCCTTTCTTTTGCCAGGCAGTAACATGAGACACTGCAGTCCTGACTTGATTCATACAGTGAGGCCTGAAAGCAGCAGCTGCCAGTTAGAATGACCAAAGGTTGAATTCTTCAGCTCTAAATTATACATTCAAAGGAAGCTTAATGGTAAGTTATTTTGTAGTTTGTCACGTTTATAACCTAGTGGAGAGTAGGCTTATGAGAGTTGTATTATCACCTGTACCTTGTGTGCCTGCACGCATTGTTTATGGATATTTCTTCTGATACTGTTTGGACGAATCATCTTAAAACCACAGTGATATTGTCAGGTGTCTTCTAGTAGTGTTGAAGGTGTGGATGGAGCTGTCCTCAGGCTGTTTTGGTGAGACAGCTGAAAGACAGAGAGTAAAATTTTCTTTCTGCCATGAGATTTTTGGAGAAGTGCAATAGGAGTCAGTGTATCAATCATCTATAGAAAGCCCAGATACACATGGAAGCAAGGAATATCTACAGTATAGACATTATTTTTACTCAATTTTCTGTGTGAATGGATGCTATTCAAGTTATTGTGTTGTCACCTTGGATTATGTGTGTTAATTATTTTTTTTACTTTCAAAAAATGCATGCATCTCAGTCTCTGCTAATGTTCCATCACCTATTCAAAAGAAAGCATGTGAATCCAGTAAAATCCAGCCTTCCTTCCACCCCACTTTTATCAGTCCAAAACCAAAAAACCACCAGTTAAGACTTTAAGCTACCCCTAAGTGAATGAAATAAGACTCCATTGGTCTGGCATATTATCATCTGATGCTATTGTTACCCATGAAAGCAGGGATAAATTGTGAATAACTGCATGGGAGCAGTGAGTGAGGCCTGAAAGGAGTGTCAGTGAAAGCTCCTCATCTCATCGCAGTTACTGGCACAGAAATAGGAAAAGGTTGATTTACATTCTTATAATCTTAACGCTTTAGTATGAATATTGTTTACAAAACCTAAACTCTATCTTAATATTGCAAAATGAGTTTATAGGAAGTCTGGAAATGTAGGATGAAAACTAGATTCTCTTCTTTGACAAAGTGCGTTGTGGCATATCATTATCCAGCTGGAGAGAGGAAAGTGTACATAGGTTTCTGTGCACATTTTCTTGTGGAGGGAGAGGAGGAAAATGTGACTGCTAACAAGCTGGTGTTTAGTGTTCATGCTGGTAAATATATGCATATCTAGGTATGAGAAATTTCCAAACAAGCTCTTAGCTTGATTAATAAACAATCAAACACTTATGGTCTGGTAAGAGCATATATTTACTTATAAAGTTGAATGTGCATATTGAAGGCTGATTCTTGTTTTGTTACAACTGTATGGTTACAACAATGAAATGAACTATTTCTAATTTTAGTGGTTTAGAGGTTCATTGTTTTAAAAATGAAGCTAAAATGTACAAAATATAAAATGTACAAGCATATTTGCATGCAGCGTTTAATTAAAATGTGATAATTTTAAGATTTTTCAACAAAAATAGTTTTTATGGTCTTTCATGTCTTTTAAATCTGGCAAATAGTCTCCCCAACTCACACAGATTATAAAATAAAATTTCTAATTAAAACAAAATATCTGTGTTGTTCTTGTCTAAATTAAAACTTTGAATTGAAATTAGATTATATCCATAGCTTTAGTTAATGTAAAAGTATAAAACATACATCAAATAAGTAAATGCTTTTTTGAGAGTAGTAATACAGAGAATCAGACAGATTTTTGCAATAAAAAAAATTTCTGTATCAGTTCTATTAAACACCTCACTTCAATTTCTTGCATAAGACTGATAAATGAGATGTTTTCTTTTAACTTCTAATTCATAAAACATAAACCATATGATGACTCCCCACCTGCAGTACTGTGTTCAGCTCTGGAACCCTCCACATAAGAAAGATATAGACGGGTTGGAGCGAGTCCAGAGAAGGTCATGAAGATGCTCAGAGGGCTGGAGCCCCTCTGCTATGGGGACAGGCTGAGAGAGTTGGGCTTGTTCAGCCTGGAGAAGAGAAGGCTCCGGGGAGACATCATTGCAGCTTTCCAGTATCTGAAGGTGCTATGAGGAAGCTGTGGGGGGACTTTTGACAAGGGGTAATGGGTTTAAATTGAAAGCACAGAGGTTTAGATTGGATATCAGGAAGAAGTTCTTCCCAGAGAGGGTGGTGAGGCACTGGCACAGGTTGCCCAGAGAAGCTGTGGATGCCCCATCCCTGGAAGTGTCCAAGGCCAGGCTGGATGAGGCTTTGAGCAACCTGGTCTAGTGGAAGGTGTCCCTGCCCATGGCAGGGGGGTTGGAATTGGATGATCTTTGAGATCCCTTTCAACCCAAACCATTTTATGATTCTATGAACTTGCCTGTTTTTACACAAGCATTGTAGTACCTGAACAATCTTGACAACCTACTAAAATTATTCTAATTATGCAGTGAAAGTAGAAGTAAAGCTACTTTCACTAAATGCTATAAAAACATGGGTGACAATCTTTAGATTTTTGCGGATAACAATTCTAGTGAAAAATACAAACCTGGGATTTCAGAATTTTTCCTTGAGACACCCTGCTGAATAAATAGAGGAAATAACCATGATCAGTCACCTACTTATGTTATTATCTTTGCATCTTTCTTGTGGGAGATTCTGGATACTGTTCTTTTTTTCCTCCTATAGTAAATTCTTTAGTCCTTTCTTTCTTAATCTTGCAAATCAGTATCCAATACACCTTTCTGGATTGCTGTAGCAGCCAAGCAAGCCCAAATGGTTCTCATTCTTAGACCAAATAAAGCTTTCTAAGAATTAAATTAATTCTGAAATTCAACTTAGATTTGAACTGTTCACCTAACTTTCAGTCTTGTGCTCTTTCTTTATAAATTCCATTCTATATTTTTCCTGTAATACAGAACTTTTTACAAAAATGAAATTAATCCCTGCTCTAGACAGACTAACTAAATTTGCAGCAACTCATTCTAATGTTAAGATATGTTGTTATAAAAGTTTTGCTGCATTTTACATTAAAAAATAAAAAAAGAATGAACATATTTAGTAATATGAGTAACATAACAGTGTTATCAATCTTATTAATACACTTTTAGTGGGATTTTTTGTGGGAGGGAGAGGAGATGCTGACTGATGTGCTTATGCTGTGGCATAAATGTTCCATAATCAACTGATACTAATAAACATGAACTGATTACAGTGCTCCTTCTCCTCTTTGAGTATGTCAGAGCCACAGAGATCAACTCGCTCACGGCTGCCACACAAACAGTAGCTGAGGTTCTTGGCTGGGCATGTTTTTTAGTGCCAAAGCACTGGGCTATTTGCATGTAGATTCATGGATCCAATGTTGCTCTATAAACCCTGGTCATTCATTTTGCTGTCTTGTTCATGAATGCCTGAGAACTGACCTTTCTGGATAATAGGAATTTCATTTTAATCTAAAATTAATCCACTCCTCTGATTAATTTGACTGAGTGAAAGATTCTGTTGGTAAAACAATCTTCTATTATCAGTTGGGAAAAAAAGTTTTAAAATAGGTATTTTAATGTTTCTTTTCTCTTTGATTGCAGAGAGTATCTCTAATCTCCTGTAGATACTTTAGCACTATTCAACTTCAGTCCTTACAGACTATGTACTTAGTGATGTCAACAGTCTGTGCTTATGAGATGAGAGGATATCAGCAATGACTTTATATTCTATTCTTTTTTGGAATTAGCTATTGATTGACTGGTTTTATAAATGCATAAAGGTATTTCTGTGACATGCCTGTGAGAGCCTGTACTTTTTTTTTTTTTTTTGGGGGGGGTGCGGTGGGAGTGGGGGAAGGGGGGAAGCGGGGAGGAGAGAAGAATCTTTAACATTCTGTATGGGAACTGATTTGGATTTTCATTAGAGGCAGGTCTAAAAACAGGTGACAGTTTGTAATTTTTGAACAATGTAATCATCTTTTACCCTAAATGAAGTTTGGCCATGCTCCATGAAATAGTGATCTATATGAACAATTATCAGACTCTGTCATGTACAGGCTCTTCTGCTCCAGCTGTCCTTGTTTGTTGCTTTATAACAAATAAGTAAACTAGATGTGTGAGAGACTGTGTACAATATTTGTAATAAATTAGAGTCCATGACAGTATTAAAACACTGATTTCCTGGACTGTTATGATACCAGTTACTATCTAAAGAAACACCAGTTAGTTAAATATTTCACTGTAATTTTGAATAAAAGTGTAGGTGAAAGTTTTACCCTGATAAGGTTAAAATATACTTTTATTCATGCAGCATGAGTTTAAGAAGTCAATTAGGTGGATCTCCAGAGTCTTCTGGAAAATGAAGCAAACATTAAAATTTCCGGAAAAGTCAGTGTAAGTCTGTCACTAGGCAGTGGCTCTTGGAATGGACACAGCTTTCATGTGTGTTGCTGTTTTTAAGAAAGATTTACTTTCTTAAAAGTGGACTTTTCTCTATAAACTATTAATCTTATAATAGTTATTGCATGGAAAAAGGTTACTTATTTTTTCTTGCAGTGAAGTTTTCAATAAAGACCATGGTAGTCTTGCTATGGGAAAGACTATATGCTGATCATTTTGGTCACAACTGCTGCCTGCACACATTCAGGACTGTTTTGGTTTATTTTCTTTAGACAAGAATGGTACACCTAATCTTATGTTGAGATATTATCTCCTTCAACAGCCTGGTGTACAGATATTTCTAAACCTTCTCCCAAATGAGTCTCTTTTTTTTGGAAAGGTGGAAGTGGTAAGAAACCGTTAAACCAGTGGTTAAGAAGGTAGGTGTCTGTGGGTATTGATGGGAAATAGTCGTTAGAGGAAAGCTGCATCACCACACAGGAAGAAGCATAAAACTCTTAAAAGCATTTTCTCCAGCTGTTGCGGAAGAACAGTTTAGACAGTAGAACTTGAAAGCCACAGATCTTATACCTCATTTCTAGCTGAGATAGTCCTTCCAGAAAACGGACCGATTAGCTGCACTCTTTTAACTGCTCTTTGAAAAACTCAGTGTTTTCACTGAAAAGATGGGTTTAGCAGTAGGGAAACAATAAATTTCAATTATTATGTAATCAAATTTATATGGGATGGCCTTCAAGCTTTGCAAAGAAAATCACAAAATATGAAAGAAAAACAGTGCATGTTTGGTTTTTGAAACAGAATATAGCTCCATAACTTATTACTAACCTCTTTGCCAAGAAGTAACAGCCAGCAAAACTTCTACAAAAATGACATTTAAAACCATTTATGACTGTAAGTAACTCCTCTTCACCCAGTCATATGATTTCTTTACTCTTTCAAGTATTAAATTTTGTATTAAAGGCTGGGAAAGATTCCCATGGGACTTTGAGTCATTCAGTTATCTGCAAGGGCTGTGAGTTGTCAGCTTGGAGTTCCTCTTTCTTCCCCTGCTCCACCTAGTCTGTTTCAAAACCTACAGAGACTGTTTTTCTCATATAAATGTCCAGTGCTCTGCCATTAAGTAATTTCAACACTTATTTCACATGACATATTGTTGGTAGCTATTCCACTTCTAGAAGATTGCACACTAGCACCCTTGGAGTAAATATTTGCAACTTTTCTTTGAAGTATGTATTTGGAGACAAAGCAGACTGCCATGCGCTTTAAGCCAGTATTTTTCTTTCAAGTAAGATTTAAGGGAAGCAATATGATAGTTTATAGGAGTAGTATATAATTCACTTAACTGATGGTGCATTTTATAGTTTTACTTCTGTTACTGAACTGTTACATCATCATCGGCAAGATATTTAATCTCTGCTTTTGTCCTTTCCAAGGCAAAAGTGGTTGTTTTTTTTTGTCTGTGTATTTTGAATCAGCCTTTAGTAAGTTGTGTCTTGGGTAGTGAATGCATGTTGGTGTATGTATGATGGCAAGACTTGCACTTCTATATTTGGTCATCATTTTTCAGAATTTAAAAAGGGTTTTGCCAATAAGAACTTAGAGTGACATTCTTCTACAAAGAACAGCTTGTCTTACTCCCACCCCCAAGTAGAAACCATGACCTGTTTTTCTCAGAGACACTCAAATCGAGCTTGTCCTCTCCATTGACAGCAAAACTGAGTTGTGCTTGGAGTGGCATGGTTGTAGAGACATTCTGAAGCAAAACCACACTGCAAAAATAATCTCCAAAAACTAGCTAACTATCCTTCAAGGTTTATAGCGGTCTCGAATATTAAACAGAACTAGATTTTTTTTTTCATGCTCCTATAGTGCAAACTTCATGTTCCTCTGTGTTGTATAGTTCCCAAACTTAATTTATAATATTTGATTTTGAGATCCTTGTGACATCCTGTATTAATATATGTTTTTAATTTAACAGGCACAGATTTTTTCTAGGAGTAATCTGCATAATTTCATATGCTAAAGGATGACAAGGTAGAGAGACACACGGTAGTTCACACATACTGAGAGGTGCAAAGTTGCAAACTGTGCTACTGTCAGGATCTGAGGGCCCTAACTGAGAAAGGAAAACCTAAAGATGCCAGGCAGGATTATTCTGGCCTTCTTTGGAATACAGGATCTCAAGTCAATAATAGACAGGAGTCTAACTGGGAATTTAGTTGACAAATAATCTGTAGTTTTATTGTAGATTACTTTGGTCATTCCCAAACTATGGTTATAATAAGTGATGCACATGTAGATTTTAGACAATATTGCTTTTACAGGAATATCATTCTTTGAAGGTGAGAACATGGTACAATAGTTAAAAAAAAAAAAAAAAAAACAACCAAAAAAACCCTGAAGGGCAATTGTGATCCAAGAAACTTTGTCACGACTAGGCAAAGCTGAACAACTGAAGAGATGTCAACAGAAGAGATGGACCCCAGGTTGTGAAAAAAGGACACAGTATAGTCTACAGTTCTTCTCCAAGAGGTCTAGCCTCTGCAAGAAGGCTAGACTCTTAGGAGAAGCAACTTTTCCACTATTCAGGCAGCCCCAGAACTCTGAAGATACATAAGTATTGCATTTGGTATGCATTAACTTGACTTTAATGTCCTGACTCAGAAATTCTCTCATACTGACCATCTACATGAAGTAAAAAAAAAAAAATGAGGGGTGTAGTAAACACCTACTGTAGCACAGGTGTTGCTATTTGATACCAAGAACTGAATCAACTGTGCTGTCTTTACTGGAAATCCTAGTTAATGTTTCAGATGAAAATTTTAGTCTGATTGAAATACGTTGAGATCTGAATTTTAGACGCTGGTTGTTTTGGGGTTTTTCAAGTTCCACCAATTACTACATCAGAGCAATACATAAACAAAGAGTTGTAACTTCTTTGGGCAGATGTCTTAAAGGTATGTGGTCTGAAACATGGGAAATAAGGCACAACTCCTTTCTCTGTCACAGATACCAATGTCATTTTGAACAAGTAATTTAATACTTCTGTTCCTCACGTCACGACTAAGTAAAGGCAAATTTTGAAATGGATATATTTGGAAATATCAGTTTACAGAGGCTAATATATTTATGGTTGTATGTAAAATACCTTTGGTTGCCTTGTTTGCCAGACATCCTGTTCCCACATACTGTACCAGTGTTATAAATTTAGAGGAGAGCTTTGTCCAGGGCTGCGTCTAAGTGGGTGAATCAGGTGCTACTTCTGTTCTCAAAGGGTCATGTGAGAAATATTTTAGAGGCAATGAATTGCTGTGCTGTTAATGTTTCAACTCCTCCAATTTATCCACTAAAAGAAAACAAGTACTAAGATTTTTGCCACTTACTTTTGCAGTGGGGATGGGATTAAAGATGTTGCCCTTCTGTGTCTATACACTTCATACATGAGTGTGATACACTAGAGATGTATATGCTTGTAAGAGCAGATGGTATCTGTCCATAGTCTAGGCAGCCGGTGAAAGTCAAAAAACTTCTGAAACTCTTCCAAGAATAACGACTTGTTCCCCAAGACAAACTTATTCAGGATGCAGTTACCAGACTGAATTTAACATTCTCTATTAAGAGAAGCTGTTTGAGCAAAGGCAGTTATTACATGCTGTGACATTTTGAAAATGAAATTGATGGATTCTTCTCACGTCTGGGGCAGACACTAATGGAAACTCTTGTGAATGTGTTGAGACCATTTGAACAAGCCACTAGAGAGCCAACTGCTGAAACAGCACTGTTAAGCCAAATCATACCACCAGCTCTTATTCTGTGATTATTGATGCATGACTTCTCTCCTTACCACCACCCTGAAGTCATCCAACAAGGAATCTTATTTGTTGCCAGAACATTTAGGGGAGCAAAAAAAGATGGTGCAGAGTGATTTCAGGTTTAGAAATAGTCTTTAGAAAAAGTTTTTATGGAAGTTTACTTCTAAATCCCTTTCTTTGAAAAAGTTAGTTGATAGTTTAAGAGAAGAAACAACACTCTTAAGTGACAAAAGATATCTGAAGAGTCATGGAACATTCATATTCCTTTGACTACCATTATTTCTATAAATTCTTTTTGAAGCATTGCTCAGGGGGATGAGTAGACAAAATTTTATTTGTTAAAGCAAACAAAAGAAGGAGTTGCATACTTTTGCTATCCTTTGCTAACTCTTTAAGCCCAGCTCTCATGGGGCTCTACCACTCCCCCCCTTCCCCCGGTGGAATAGGGTCAGAGAAAAAAAAAAAACAACAAGGGAAGCTTGTGAAAGTTGAGATAAGAACTATTTAATTATACAAATGAAGCCTATAGCAATACTACTGCTAATAAGTAATTAAAACAACAGAAAAATAGAACATATGATGCAGTGTCTCACCACCCGTGGACCGACACAGCCAGATTCCACAACAGCAAACAAAATCCAAAGGTATTTAAAAAAAAAAAAAAAAAATCCAAAACCCTTAGACCAAAAGCCCGAGAGGACCCCACCTCCCGTCCTTCAAGCCCAAAATCGTGAGAGCAGGGAAAAAGAAAATTCCAACCCTGAATCACACTAACAGAAGCAGCTCCTTCCCTGCTATCTGCAAAGCTATTTCCTAGCCACCAAAAGCCTAACCCCTCACCCCTTCCGGGTCACTTTTTCACACCTTGCAGACTGCTGCAAAACCATGCGTCTTGCAAACTGGCCACTGAGCTTGATGTACCATGGAATGAAACAAGATCCCATAGGCTGGCTAGCTCTCCGAAGGAGACCAGCTTGCCCTGCCTAAACCCAGCACACCAACTTCTAGCAAAAATCAGATACTCATCTACTGGGATTTCAAATAAACCATGTGGCTATCTAATATGATAATTAGGTGACCAGAATTCCATCCCAGTAATGTGTCATTTAAAACAACAATGACAACACTTTAGTCCTTGGAGCTTTTTTATTTTTTTTTTTTAATTCCATGTTTAAATCTCAAAGTCTGCGTAGCTAGGTTGTCAGACAGATTACTCAGTTTGAACTGCTGATACTTATTTATTAAAGTCACTTCAGATAGAATTAAAGAACTGGTTAATTGGTCTTTGAAGAAAACAAACAAACACACAAATGAACAAGCAAACAAAAAAAAATCCAACAACACACATAAAAGGGCCTGCTTTGTAAAGGAATTTCATTTCTGCACATACATTTTTTTTTTTAATTCCTTCATTTTATTGAATGGGTTGGGTGAAGAATTTCATTGAATTGTTTGCAAACTGTTCATAAACTGTCTGTGCAGTGCAATTTGTTTTGGTTTTGTTCCTTGTTCCTGAATGGATCTATTGGAAAATATGTATACCTCGATAAAATTCTAAACATTTCCAGTAAAAATGGTGACATGGTTAAGGGTTTAATTTATTTTATTGCTAGATAATTATTGTGGAGTAATAATGCTGTAAAGCACTGACCAAAATTTGGGCCAGCTCTGTGCTAGAAGATCAGTCTGCAACATTGGGCTGTGGCTAATTTCACCAGTGCATCCTCTTACACAGATCCTTGGAACACAGCACAAACTGTTCCTTACAGTACCATAATGGAGCAGTTGGAGAGTTGCGGAGTGACTGAAAAGTGCTGTTGTCCACCTATAATTTTAATATACTCAGTGGGGAAACTGTGATACAGTGTTACCTGAAAAATAATCTCTTCATATCTTCTGGTTTATTCATTGATAGAAACAGAATTTGATTTTTCTGGAAATCACATGACCTATGTGATTTCCTATGATCTATATACATGGTCTTAGCAGTGTTAGCTGGTGTGTGTAAGACCTATGGATAGTCTCCTTTTATCCGACACATCTTAGGGAATAAAATGAAATCGGTATCTGATACAAAAATCAGAATTATGTGGGTGCTGGCTTGAAATTATCTACTATTAGTCACCAGAGTATTTCTGATCATTAAAGTTGCAAGGGGTTGTAAACTATCATTGGACATAACTAAAGAAAGAAAATTCTGTAAAGGGTTATCAGCATCTAAATTTAAACCAATAATACAGCAAGATGCTGTAAGGTAGCCTTGCCTTGAGCAGGGAGTTATACCAGATGATCTTCATAGCTCCTTTCCAAACCAACTAAATATTTCCCTTGGAAACTTGAAAACAGAACTCCTCAGGGGAAGCTCCTGATTTTAGTGAAAGTTATGCCTGAAATGAGAAGGAGAGGAGGGAACAGACAAGATAACAGAAGACCCAGGTATTTGAGTTAATTACCTGACCTGGTGCACAAGTTAAGTTCCAACATGTGATCCAGAAAATAAGTGAACCTCTTCTCTGAATCTTCTTGTATTTTTAATTGATTGTGAAAGTTCTGTTTTATTTTGCTATATAATAAAAAAAAATTATGGAACGTAAGAAAATTGTGTAAACCTGTTAATTCGTGGTTTCTTGCTAGCCACGCAAGTATACCCAGTTAGGAGAAAACATTAGACCTTAATGTAGTCCTGTTGTTTCCTTTTCTCTCTTGAATATAATAGAGAATTACTTAATGATATTTTTTTGCAAATTATTTCATTCTAATTAGGAGTGTTTATTAATTACTTCCACATATATTCTTAAGAGATACATATGTACGTATTGTTTCACAACTATTTTAGGAAGATTACTTCTTATAATTCACTCAAAACTGGGCTGAGGAGGATTTGTCCAAAGAGCATATAAGAAATATTGTAGTGAACTAGCCAGTTTACAGT
The DNA here is from genome assembly GCF_000690775.1 of Eurypyga helias. NCBI lineage: Eukaryota > Metazoa > Chordata > Aves > Eurypygiformes > Eurypygidae > Eurypyga > Eurypyga helias. Next base: position 248,824 of record NW_010226172.1, read on the forward strand.
CTGAACGAAAAATAGAAAAAGCTATCAGAAGAATCTCAATAATAAGAGTAAATATTTTTCTTTTCTGTGGGTGGATATGCATATGGTAAGAAAAGGTGAGAAAATCTCATATGTTTCATTCTTCAGCTATAGTAAAGTAGAATAACAAGAAATAAGGCAAAGTAAATTTAAAACAATTTTTTTTTTCCTAGGGAAAAGTCAAATATTTAAACCTTACACATCATAACAGAACACCCAAACCAGAGATGTCTATAGAATCAACTTCTTCCATAGCCCAATAAATATTTAATGTCAAGAGACATAAGTAGCTCACTGCTTGACTCTCAACAATCGAGAACAATGATCTCACTCAGCATTGGATAAAACAAGGGAGCAGCAGGCTGCCAGAAAAATAGCTGCACTTCTCACTGGTGCAGTGAATATAACTCTGAATAAATGTTGATGAGAGAGTGTCTCTCAGAAATAAGATCAAACCAAATTAGCATGCATTATCTAGGAAAAACACCATGTTACAATTGACAATCTAGTCCTAAACTGAATAGTTATCATGTGGTGTTAATACCCATTTTGGTCTTCTATCGAGCAGGTCTGGGATTTAAGATCTTGAGATTGGCTTAACCTAAAACATATGTGTTTTCTTTTATTTCACATGTGTGTTCTGCATTTCCCTTTTTCCAGGGGCTGGGACCAGCATGATAATATGCTGTGGTGAGAGAAATGCCGAGTTCACTGTTGTGATGTAGCTACAGAAACAATATGGGATGTACCATAAAATATGTTTGTTCTCTTTTATGGGTTTTATTTTGTGGTGCAGACTAGAGTTTCTGTTAATATTAGAAAGTGAAAGTTTCCCCTATTGGGCATGGTTAGTAGCAGCTTTTCCCCATGTGTAAAAAATAAAAAAGCTTTAGTAACATAACTTTTTAGTAACATATTTACTAAAATTTGCAGCAAAAGTTGAAGCAGTCTGAAATCATAAACCCCCCAACATGTGTCTGCCTGCCACCATGGGAATGCTGTGATGCTGTCACAAAGCTTGGGACCACTTGGATTTTTGTGGGTTTTTGTGTCTGGATCTATTTACATCTAGCATTTTAAGACAAAGCACTAAAAGACTTTTTCAAATAAAAGGATAATTTATATCATTAGTTTATCAACGTGGAATCAAAACATATATTTAACTTGAAAAACATTTCATGTAAAGATGCCATTTTCTTGCAATACTAGAATATGAGTATATCCCATAATATTTTCTTTTGTTATGTAGAGCAACACTACAGTATAATACAAAATAAGTTTACGTATCTGTCATAACAATGTAGCATATGCAATTCTAGAAGAATTGTTTGTCCAACACAATTTTCTTTCTAGTCAGAAAACCCCTAACTGCCATGATGAAACTGTCTTTTCTGGCAAAAGAAGTTCCCTTGATCAGTGCTACATCCCCACAAGGGATTTTCTTTTGTCTTATTTGGTCATAAGGTTGTCTTACTGTGTGAAACTAGTTCAGTATGGTAAATGAAGTCTCAGCTGAAAACTGATTATGCAGCACAGTGCTTCTTCCTAATGCATTTCTTCCGTTTGCTAAAGCCTCTGGTTTTAAATAAGTGAATATGGAAAGTACATTTGAATTATAAATAGCCTGAAAAGGAAAATCCAGAAAAGAGACTTGCTGTCTTTTCTAATGGGCATCAACCATCTTTTATGTATTCTAACCATTGCATTTGCATGGAGACTCCTCATTACCCTAGTGAGAATACAAGGGAAGTTATTGGATGTACTTGAGCATGCTCATTGGTGCTGGGAAGTAATGACCAAAGTTATTTAGAAACACCTTCTATTTGACTTAATCTGCAGTTTTCTTCAGTCTTCACAAGACTGCAAACAAAATTCTCTTTCATGATAACAGTCACGTAAGAAGTCTGGGAAAGGCATTAAATATTACTATATAATTAATATCAGATGTACAGTCTCCGTGCTGCTGTTCTAAATGGAACAGTAAACAGTTGGGGGAAAAAATACACCCTGGTATCATCCAGCATCAATTAGATGAAGGAAAAGTTCCAATTCCTGGGTAGAGCAAAAGAATGCAGGGTAGGTAGATGAAGAAGGCAGATGGTAGGTGGTCACCTGCTGTACTGCTTCAGAGGTGTTGCTCAGTGTCAACCAAGCACAGTGAGGCAGAGGGACAGCCTTGCAGCCTCGCCTTCACCAGAATGTGAAATATTTAATGTGAGCAATATGCAACATGGCCAGCTCTTCTCTCATCCTTTATTTTCCAGGTTTTACAGGGTATTGAGGCAGAGGTTTGATTCTAGCTTGTATAGATCAAGCTAGACAGGTAGATCAAACTTGTTTTCCCTGCACGGAAAATGGAGGAGGAGCATATTTGTTTATAGTAGTCATGGAGAAGTCCAAGTACAACAGTGTTTGCTCTGACCTTTGCATAGACTCTTCCAAAACCAATCTCCTTAGTTATACATCAAGGTACAGGCCAGGTACTGGCTCTTACACATTGCTCAGAATTTCTTATCCACTAGATAATGAGATGTTAAAAGTGGCGTCAAAGTTTTTTAAGGATTTTTTTTTTTTTTCCCCTCTTGCCCTGAAAATTCTGGGTTGTTTCCTGTAGTTGAAATAAATGTTCACCTCAAGCACATTATTTGCTGGAACTTTTCAGCATCTAAAATGGAAATCTTTATGCATCCTGCACTGCTGTGCAGCAGAAATGGCCTCTGCTGTAAGAATAGTACATAAAATGTACATTGTTTATCAGTAGTATAGGTATAGGGATTAACCTGGTTACCTAAGAATACACCCCTAAGTGGTATTTGCCAAATAAAAGTGATTAGTCCTTTATTCTTAGACTGTTAGCTCTTAACCAGAGGAATGGGTTCTTTACAGCACAGATTCAAAAACTACACTCAAATTTTTCAGAAACATTCTAATATACAAAATATCATAGACCAATAGCAAAGCTGTGATTTAATCTTTTGTACTGATACTACCCAAATTGAATTTCTTTGGTACTGTGTTGCATGATGTGTGAACGTATAGTTTTATTATTCACTGGACAAATATTTGAACTTTATTAAGCAAAAGGTCTTTTCAATGCAGAACGGTATGTTATAAAGATGGATCAAACGTTATGGAAATGTATACAAAGGTTCAAGCAGCAAAGACGTGTCAGATCAGTATCATTTTTTTCTAACTATTAAAATATACAAGCCTAATTGTTTTTGTGATTAAGTTGTCATGTGACTTGAAAACATTCAGTGATGGAAAAGGACTATCTGTGGTGTTATATATACAAATATGTTTGTCAACCTCCTTTGTCCTCTGAAATGAAACAGGAAACTGAATGTCTGGTCTACCAATGATGTGTGTCTTTATCACAAATAGGAAAGTCTGCAATCTATTTTGCATTTTTTCCACCTCCTGTATTCATGTTCAATGTTCAAAATACCCATTCTTCTAGAAGGCAGCGTAAATCTATCCCATATTTATATTGTTATGAGAAAAGCAACACAAATTAATCTTAGTTATTCTGAGTAAACACTATATTTTAGCAAAATGAAACAGCCCAAGACAGAAACATAAACAGTGTGACTAGAATAGTGCTTTAATATCCATATGGTTTATCTTGCTGAGAAACTATGAAAAGCTTGATTTGTCATCCATTTACAAGCATTTACAATCTTTCTAGCTTCTAAACTTTTCTAACTTGAAAATCTTTTTAACTTTTTAGCTATTCAAAACTTACATTAGAGGGAACTGGCTTGGCAGACAATGAATAATGTATGTGATGGGATTCCATCTTCAATTTCTGTGCTTCTGCAGGATATATGTGTAATGTTATGAAATGTAGCTTTTCCTTTTAAAAAAGATTGCTTTACATTGGTTAATAAGACATTTTAAGCCATTGTTTTTAAGACACCTGTTTAAATAGAATGAGGTGTTTGAGGGTTGGTGGTTTTTTTAAACTTGATTTTGCTTGTGACTTGTCTCCAAAGAGGGCTGCTGTGCAGGAGGGGAAAAAGATGAAAGTGGGTCTACAGAAAGTACTGCCAAAACAAAGCAAGAAAAGGCGGCAATTTAAAAAAAAAAATCACCCCAAAATTGAGAACATTTTTTTTTCTTGTAACTAGGGCAGGTTCATGATTTACAGGTTAGAAACTCAAGCAAGAGAAGGACCAACCGGGTTGTCAGACTGACAGTTGTGTAACAAGCAGTTATTCCAAGCAGGTCCAGGGGGTCATAAACTGCTCTTCCTTGCAGACTCTGCACTGCACTTCTAATACCCTAGTTTAAACCTATGATAAAAGTTCTATGGTCACAATTACAATGCGTCACAGGAGGAAGGCAGGAGACCTCAGAAGCTTTATGGGTATCACAGGACACCGCAGCAGCAGGGAACTTGCTGTGTGAAATTTCCAGGTGAGCATCAGATCTGAGGCAGGGTCTGTGCTAACAGGGGAGACCCACAGCCCAGGTACTTCTGCCAGGCAGCCCTGTGAGGAAAAATGCCTTCCTGGCTGCAATCTGTACATGCTTGAGCCAGGCATCACACAAGCTTCAGAGATTTTTATTTTTTTTTATCAGCCGAAGTGTTCTGTTCCTATTTTTAGCTACAGTTATGTTTCCTTAGAAAAAAACCCCAGAAGTTGGCTAATATGTCACCTTGGGGAAAGTGGTGGGGGAGAGTAGGTGATGGAAAGAAAAGCTGCTAGATCCTGCAGCAATCAGTAAGATTGCTGAAGCAAGGGGGAATACAAGCTTAATACAAATGTCTTTCTGAACCATCTTGTCACCACCCTCACAGGGTATAGTAAAAAACGGTGTGGTTTCTGAGAAACACTGTGGCTGCAGTGGGCTGTCTGTCATGTACTCTGTACCCCTTCCCACTGAGCAGTTAGGTCAGACACAAGAGGGGCCTCTGGATTTTGGTGACTGTGACCATGAGGTGTGGGGCTAGAAAGAAATATAGAACGGGTACTTCTCCTGTGTGTTAGTGAAGAAAGCCAATCCACATCTAACAACAGCAGCTGCCTTCTGTTATGGTTGAATGGAACAAAAAACAGATTTTTTGGAATACTTGTATTGCTAGGGTAGTCTCCTCATTAAACATTTCCCAAAACATTCTTGTACAAAAAAGCTAAAAAAAAAAATGTTAACTGCAAATTTCAGGTATTTAAGTATGAAGTATTTTCCTTCGTGAATATTTTTGAGCAGTCTGTTTCTGAATAAATAATGCTTGACAAAATCAATTATCAAGATGGTTATTAATCATACATGTGTGTCCTGGTTTTGCCTGAAATAGTCAATTTTCTTCCTAGTAGCTGGTATAGTGTTGTGGTTTGGATTTAGGCTGAGAATAAAGTTGATAGCACACCGATGGTTTAGTTGTTGCTAAGCAGTGTTTACACTAAGTCAAGGACTTTGCTGCTCCTCACCCCAACCCACTAGTGATTGGGCTGGGGATGCACAAGAAATTGGGAGGGAACACAGCTGACCCCAACTGACCAAAGGGACATTTCATACCATATGATGTCATGCTCAGCATATAAATCTGGGGGAAAAAGAAGGAAGGGGAAGGGAATGTTCGGAGTGATGGGGTTTGGCTTCTCAAGTAACCATTAAGCGTGATGGAGCCCTGCTTTCCTGGATATGGCTGAACACCTGCCTGCTGATGGGAAGTGGGAAATTTATTTCTTGTTTCTCTTTGCTTGTGTGCAACTTTTGCTTTACCTGTTAAACTGTCCTTACCTCAGCCTATGAATTTTCTCACTTTTAGCCTTCCAATTCCCCATCCAACTTTGGATGGAGTGAGTGCGTTGTTATGTGGTGCTCAGTTGCTGGCTGGGGTTAAACCATGACAATATTAAGTTAATAATATTCCCTTGCTTTAATTGATACTTTACTTCATTGAAACGAGTATCTATTAGCCTGGCTTTGGTACTTCTAAGCTCCCCTAAACTTTAAGGAAACATATGGTAAGGTCATATATTAGGCCTTTATTAACAACACCTTTGTAGCATTAACACTGAAGTGAAAACCTTTTTATACCTGACACTTTTCATTCCTTTTTCTGTTACACCTTAACATGTGGTAACGAGAATGCAATGGAGCTACACAGCCCAGCTCTCCTCACAGAGCTCATTCTTCTCCTCTGTTACCTACGTAGACCTGAGTGAAACAAAAGCTTATTATGTTTTACTCCTTTCTCCTCAAAACAAAGGTAACTTAAACTTACCCTTAAAAAGTTTGATACATCTTTGATTGTTAAATCAGAACTTGTTTATTAACAGATGTGTCTGTCTCTAGATGTCTGGTTCTCGTTACTTCAGATATTTAACTTGAATGATCAGTGAATTCCCATAAATGATTTAAGCAATCTGATGCAAGCTAAAATAAGTTAAATGCCTAATTTTAAGCAAAGATGATTGAGTGGCCTACTTCCTTTCTGCTTAAGATGTTCAAAGAGGCTTAATTTCAGTTTCTGACAGATATGTTGCTGTTTTATCCAACTCTCTTAATCCCAGCCTTATATAAACCATAGCACTGGTGTATTTTTAAGCAGAAGACTGAGATAGGAGTTTCTGTGTGTATATTCAGAGAGTGAATGTGATTTGGCAGCCTGAAAACTTTGAATCAGGCTAACTTATTAGTAATGTTCCTTAGGACTGGGATATACAGCATCCTGCAGTAGTGTGAAGGGGAAATGTTCCTAATGCACTGGTTGACACAGGGCGATGGAGTTGCTAGATAAAGGAGTTGCTCTTTTGCTCAAATCATTTCAGGCCTATATTTCAGTACAGCAGTTCCCAGGCTTTAATCCTCTCGGCTCCTACATGAATTGCTACATAACTCAACGGTTTTAGATTCAGACAGCAATTTTTTTTTTTTATCATTATCTAAAACAATTAACCTTTCAGTGGCACTGAGAAAGAACAGTAGTACCATTCTGTGATCCTTGTCTTAAATAATATGTGTTCTCCACACAAACTACGTAAGCCAAAGACCCCAAAAGGTCAGCTCTGAATCCAGACTTTCCCAGTGTGAGAAGCTCTCTCCATCTTTGATTTCAGCTCACCCACTCCAAAAACAGAGGCCAAATGGTAAGATTTGAAAGGCATTGGACTCAAACATCACACAGCTCTAGTTATAAAATAGGCTGTGACTGCTCACCAGCTCTAAAGACAGTGATTCTTGAGCTTTGACAGAAATAACTTTGGAACACAGTTATGGTTAACATAGATCTAGTGTGGTTCAGTGCATTTTATAGGATTTATACATGTTGCCTTATGTGAACCTATGCCATCCAGAATGTGGCAAACCCAAACAAGTGCTTCTATGAACAGCAGAGTCCAGTTTTGTGGATCCTGTAAATATAGTGGATTTACATACCACATCACTAAATTCCTTCTGCACCAAACTCCTGTTTCCCTTCACTGTTCCTACTTCTTACACTGTTATCCTTGGTCCTTTTGCTACGCTTCCAGGTATCTCCATGTATCAAATTTACTTGGCTGAAAATAATTCTACAGAAATATTAATCCATGTGGTAACTATGGGTGTAGTGTAAATGATAGTATAGGTGTATGTCTAAAAATTGTAAAAGCACATATATACCAAATAAACCTGTAATAGACAAAATTTTCTCAAGGTTTTTAATTGCCTTTTCACTACAACCTTTGAGGGAGGTGTAGTGCATCCAGATCTTAAATTATAGTGGCTCTGAGTGAATGAATCGAAGTTGTAAAAGCTGAAAATATTGGAAAACTAAGTAGCACATAGTTATGTCCTGCACCTAACAGCAATAGCTGATTTAAGGAAAATGTCTATCTGCTCGCTGGGGGTTATGTGCTTATTAAAGCACATAACTTCTCTCCCCATTTTGAAAGAAATGAAGAAGCTTTGATACAAGAGCGCTGACACCTTTTCAGTCTCAGTAAACTTTTACAAAGATTTTGGGCACTTTAGTATAGCCATAAAACAATGGAAGTTCATATCATATCTTAAGTTTGAACACTGTATCTTAGGTTCAAGTGAGATTCTGGAAACCCTCAAGGTTTCTTCAGAAAGTTGACTCGGGTTTCTTGTGCATGAACACTTTTCCAATCTGCATTACAGTAGACTTTTTTTGATCCCTGAGGTTTTTGTCCACTATGAGTAAAATCAAGGAGGTTATTCAGTTTTTCTTCCCTGTCTAAACCTATTAATTTCATGTATGAACCAAGACACTATTTATTTTCAAAGGCAGTAAATGCTAGCAATGTCAGTTAAGAGCAAAGGAGCAGCAAGAATGAGATCAGCTGAATAATATCTGGAATAAATTTGGCCATAGACTTTTATGGAAAAACAAGACATTATAAGTAAAGATTCTTTACTACTACTACATTAAGAAAAAAGATTGCTTTATTCTTGTGTTCTCTCTTTTCCTCTTAAGGCTTTGTAATTATAATTTTATTCTCTGATACCTAAAATTAGTTTTGAATCAATGACAGTGCTCAGCAGAACACCATGCATTAAGATCCACAATGAATTTCATGTGACAGGCTTTACGTTTGGTGGAGGCTTGAGGGCTATAGTTTTAACAGTCAGCTCATTCACATTTAGGTTGAACACAGTTTGATGCACGTCTAGGAAATTTGTGTTTTGCTCACACAGGGGATGATTCAAGTCTACAGCTGTCGCAAACAGTATGCAGGACCTGATTCATGAATAAGCTGTCAGTTACTGTGTTCCCACAACAAAAGAAAATTAGAATCACAAAAGGGAATTACCATGAAACATGAGTTTAAGAAAAAGAGATCATATTAGTATTAAATTGGGACGATTTACCTTAAAAATTAGGACACATACCCCTGTCTTGACTTGTATTATTGCAATTGGATCTCTGTAAAACACACCTCACCCCTGAATGTAGTATTCTACACATGAAGACCATTATTTACTCTTAAAAATACAATAATTCATCTAAAATTCTGTGTAAATAGCTACAATGAGAAAACACGTCTTTGCCTTATCAAGCAGTTTTTTGACAGCATTTATGTCATCAATCTACCATGTAAGAAAAGTACTAAGAAATGCTGTGTAAGGAAATTACCTTTTCATAGCTAAAATGAGAATTTTCCAAGAACTTAAAAAGAAACCCAACAAACTTTTCTAGAAGTGTCTGATGTTCTCTCATATGGCTGGGGTAAAAATATCAAACACAGAATGTGCTTTATAGCAGATTTTATTATTTCACCCTTGTGTATGCAAGACTCTTTACCCATTTGGCTATAATACAGTATTGTGCATTTATTAACAGAAGTTTACTGACATAGCATTTCACATGGTCAGGTGACATTTCCAGCCTTTTCCAAGCATGAAAATAAATATGAAGTGCTTATTGATATGAGTGCTGATGCACTGGAGTATTTTGAAAGCTATTTTTTGATCCAATTGTAAGTGTTAGTTCCCAGACAGTAATATATGCACATAATATAAACTAATTAATCTAGAACTTGCTGAAAATTAAGAACAGGAAATGATTCAAAATCAGAAAATATTGCATGGGATTAACCACCCATTATTTTTACTAAAGTGAAGAAACCATAGAAAATATCAGAACCAGCTTGTTTACTTAGTTTTAGTATTTCCGATTGTGCATTTTGGAATGCTCTTATTGGAAACTTGTCCCTCAAAAGACCACTTTTGTTCATCTGATCTTGTTTGTTCATTTTCAATTACATTTATCTAGGATGGTACTTTTGGCTGTTTGTGCCCATGTCATTATGCTTTATTTATTTAGAATACAGCATCAACATGAATTCCCCATTTCCCTTCTTTTTGTGTCACTTGAGTCTAGCTGACACTTTGAGGAAACTCACTTTCCCTGAAAGCCTCTTCTAGACAGAGCTTCAGAGGTACAAAGGTGTCTCCTCATTATAAGAACATACCTTTCTTGTTCATGCTCAGTGTTTTGTTTGCCACCCCAGTGTATCTACAAGCAATAACACATGTGCTCAGGTTGCTGCTGGCTCAAATTGCGACGTATGTGCCCCAGTTTATACCAACTGTTGGGTAAGAATAGTTAAATACTAAGCTGGTAATCATTAGTGCAACATAAGGGTTACAGTGCAAGATTGTCTGGCTGGTAGAAACAGGTGCAGTTCATACTGATCTATTTTTTGTACAGGGGAGCTCCATCTGTAGCCATTCCTGAGTATCATGTGTTGTACAGGGATTATTGTGTAACATAGCTATTTAAAATCATAAATTACTGCACTTAAAATTAAACTGAATTCAAACAAGCTTGCATATTTCAGAAATGAATATTCTATGCTGTATGTAAAGTACCTGACATCACATGATGCCAGCACACTATTTGTTAAAGACCACTAGCATGCAAACTGTATGCCCAGAAACATCCATCAAATAAGACCTTTAGGAAAAAGAATATTATTGCTACAAACAAGACTGAGGAATTATTTCAGACAATTAAAGCTGCACCACACAATAGATCATTCATGTATGTAACTTCACTTCCAGTTCAATTGTCTCTGTGTATAGATCACTCAAGTGCTCTTATCTAGTTTTCTCCAAGCTTGTTCTGACAAGTTTGAATAGTGGTGGTTTGTTCTGAAGCAGTCAGTCCTTCTAACAATGCAAAGAATTAGTCTTTTGTCAGTGCATACCAAGTGCAACAAAGGCGCCGTTCTGCACAGCCTGATTCCGTGGCTGTTTTTCAGTAGAACTGGTGACTACATTTCCAAATTGTGAAAACTTAACACTGCTAGTGACGACTGAGCTTGGATTTTTTTTTTTCTCATGTGCTCAGTACCAAAAAGCTCACAGTTTAAACTGTAGCTATTTTAGAAGGGCTCATTTTGTTGTTGTTGTTGTATATTAAAAACTACATGCCTTACTTTCTGAGTGCACATAGTCATACTTGTTTTTATTTGGCATTTTGGGAAAATATTATACCATTTTCTGAAATTTTTTGAAATATTTAACGAACACTTCTGGTCATAGTTTATTTTCAAAACCTCTCTAATTTATATTTTAGTATTCAAAGACAGAATTGCAGAGAAGTTGCCGTTGATTATACTAATGGTTATTGAGATTTATTTTTGTTTATTCTATTTTAGTCAGCTTCAGCATAAAACATTTAGATTTTTTTAATTACATAGATTAAAGTTTTATATCTAAATTGAAATTATAATTTTTAATTCTTTAGATTGCTGTTATCATACTGATAAATGTTCCTACATCAGAAATTGACCCTGCCTCATTTTTATTATGTAAACATTGATTTTACTTACAGATGTGTGAAATTCTCTCTCTCCCTAGAAGTCTTCAACAGTTCTGAAAGATCTTGCTATAGCTCATGAAAGACTATTAGTTATGGTGCTCATATTATGTTGGGAAACTTTATGGAATAATGGGTGTTTAAAAACAAGTGAATATTGGTAAGGGTCTACTGTATTCTTTCAATCAATAATTCCTTCAACAGTTGGAAGATGTGTAACGTAAAAATATTACATAGGAAAGCAGAAAGACAATGCAGTTGTATGGGAAGGAAGAATAAATCCATTTTGATTGAACTGTTTTCAGTTAGAAGATGCATTTTAACAGTGGGTCACTATTTTTATTTCACATTTGCCATCATTACAGCTTTACTTGTATTATATTTATACTTCAAATATAACTTCTACTGTTGCTAAAAATTTAGTTTCAATAATACATTAAAATAAAATGTATCAAAATTTTCTCCCTGAACAAAATTATGGAATCCTGACTTACCAAACTTTATCTTCAGTATGGGTAAGAATTAAGGGTCAGAATTTGCCTAATAGAGAGAATCTATTAGGTGAATAGGGGGAGAACAAGGGGGAGAGCGGGAGAAATGCTTCTTCCCCTTTCTAAAAGTGAAAATAAAGAAAAAATCTTCTTATCAAATGAGGTTTTTTTTTTTAATTATTGGCAATTTAAGTGTCTGTCAGACCTAGATAAATTCTAGATGGAGGTTAAATAATTTTGAAATGTTCCATGGCTCTTTATTTTATGAGATTTTTTTCTTAAGAAGATAAGTATATTGGAAAATATTCATATGTTCTGAATCTGTATATTCTCTGTGTGTATCTAGGGCTTTAGAGAAGTATAACTTGGAGATATGAAATATAATTTGAAATTTTAAATATCTACCACACATAGGCTGACAAAGACCAAGCTTTATTAATAATTTCGGTATGGAAACCAAGGAAGCTGAATAAGTAGATGGACTCCTAAATGTAGGTATAGAATGTATTCCAGGTAGAAAATTATATACATGCATTAATGACATCTCTGTTCATTTATTTTTTTTAATGAGATTGGGTTTTGGATCAGAATTACGTCTCAACTTTGTAGTTGGTATTGGTGATTCAGCAGTGATGACAGTAAGCTGATAGGAAAGATGGACAAGGAATATTTGGTTTCCTTTCATTCTTATTACTAGAAAAAACATTTCCAACCTCATATGCCTACATCTGTGTGTGTCTGAACAGTGAATGTGCTGTAGTTACCTTTGCACCAGTAAACACTTTCAATCATCTTTGCTCTGTTACTGTAGCTGTTGTCCCCAGAATGGTCTATATGAGCTCAGTCCTCAAGCGCTGTACATTATATTGCATTTTATTCCAGAATTTGATCGAAAAATAACAATTATATTGGAACTTTTCCAAATTCTTTTTGGTATATCAGAAAATTCTAACAGCAAAAATGTGTGCATATCTTCTGAACAGCAACATTTCCAAGTTTCTTTTCTTTTATCATTGATATTTCAGTTGATCAAATGGGTTTGTCCATTCTCCCTCTAGAGAATGGACATAATTAATCCCACTCGAAGCTTCTGCTACCTGCTTCTTAGAACTTAACCTTTGAAGCTTTGAATGTAAGCTTCACAAATAAGAGAATTAATTTTGGTTACCAAAAGCTTTTCTGTGAATTACCTCAATTTTACTTTTAATTTTATATTTATTACATCTACGTGTAGAGTTGATTCTTCTTTTCCAGGAGAAGTACTTTTAGAATTTTAAGATCTCCAGAGGTTATAATAGGTCCCTTATTCCACCCTTTCAGTGGAGGTTCTAAAATCAATGCTGATTTAGACAGAGAAATACTTCCCTGTGTAAAGCAGTCATCTTTTTCGTAGCACTGAACTAAAGAACTTCATTAGGACATGGAAAATGGCATCGCATCAGCTGTGCTCCTTTCTTCTTGAACTTCCTCCTGAGAGATTTCTCCCAAATCTTTCATCCTTCTTTCCTATGGAGTGGCACTCATGGTCAAGAAGGACCTTGTGAGCTTAGTGACTTCAGTGTGAGTACAGATACAGTATAAAGTGATCAGGCAGCTTATCAAAGTGATCAGTCTCACAGTTGCATCTCACTGCTTTCATGTAAAGACCTTGTCATAGCATCGACCTGTAGTGGCTGGGCAGATGCGTGGGAGCACAAACCATGGTGATTGGTGTGAGGGCTTCTAGAAGCTGCAGACTTTGGTAATTAGAGATGAATAAGGGGAACATGGGCTGCCTGTGCATTTCCTTAAACTTGGTTTTTATATGTATAGAAGTCTTCCTCTTAATAACAGGGGGTTGAGGGGAGGGTGCTTAGCAGTGCTGTAGCACTCTAGAGTTTATTATAAAATTACTAGGCAGAATTAGAAACCATCAGGACATACTCAGATCCTTCAAAACTTGCCAAGTGTATTTAACTGTTCCTGTCCCCTTTTACAATAGTGTAAGCTGCAAGCAAATCTAGGGCCTCCCTTTTCTTACATGACAAAAGTACCTCTCTCTCTGAGCATCATACGACTGCAGGACAACAGGATTACATCTTCTGGTTTCTTGCTTTATGTAGACACAAAGCAGGCTGCTTTGTGCTACATTCCATTTTTATTCTCTGAGTTTCACATCTCCATTAGTGAATTATTTCAGGTCAATACAGAGTTTGCTGGCTGGTCAGCTATGAATAGAAATGTTTAAAGGTTGTTGTTAAAAACCTAGTTTCAGAGGGGATTTCTTGGGGGAAAGGTTCATTAGCAGGTACAGAAGGTGTTATTTGATGAAACCAGACAGAGAAATCCTTAGCATGACAACCCTTAGACAACCAAAAAAAATTTAAAAGAGAGGAAGAAAGTAGGCCACCTATTTTCTATAATAAATTTAGTATCAAACACCATCTCCTTCCCTCCCCAAGTTAAAATGTGATTATTGACTTGCACTTACTTAATTTAAGGTGTTTTCTCATGGTGAATGTAATAGAGCTTTCTGAAAGATAGTTTATCATTAACCAATAACATTTAGTGAACAGGCTGTAGTGTGAGGGGTATCAAAAGCAGAAACACGTTTTCCCGCTTGGAAGCTTGTGCACGTATCCCACCGTTGTGAATGGTCCCATGCTCAAGGCATGTGGAGAGGAGTAGAGGAGGTGCTTATTAGTCCGCTTCATGAGCATGCAGGTTTGAGCTGTACTACTGGATGTATGTTGACAACGTGTTTGTCTTCAGGTATTTGTGCGCCAAGACAAGGGCCCATATTTCCGATATGTGAATGATGAAAACATACTATAATTAGTAGAAAGTGTTATGAAATAAAACAGCCCTTTTGTTCTTCAGACATGGTAATTACTGGAATGTAACCCCTGGGACTTGAGGGTTTGTTTTGCTTTGTTTTGGTTTGGTTTTTTTCCTGGCACTCTATTTAGAATAAATTGAACCCAACTTTTTGACCTGCCTTGCTCCCCTAGTCTATCAGATTGCACCAATACTAATGGGGAAGTTGAATGTGAGAGAGAGTAATGGAATTACTCAGCCACTTACAAGGCTCATTGTCATAGTGGTTACAAGATTCGACAATGTATTTTATTAGAAATAGAGTTTATATGGAATCTGACGACGTATGAAAAGTAAGAATACAAACATTTATCTGAATATGTTTCATAATACTCTTGTGCAATATAAACACATCATATGGCCATGCTTTTAATTAAAGTGACCATTGCTAATTCTCCAACACTATGTATCCTTCCTCACTTAAAAATGCATCTGTCATTTTCATCTCACTATAAAATCCATGATTGCCAAGAATTTTTCTATCCCACAAGCATAGTCCATATGTATTGACTGGTTAAGGAACAACATGTGGCAGGATGCATGATGTTTCAATTAAACAATGTGAGCATATTAATTATCCACAAGAAAAGTCTAAACTCTGGAGTATGTGTCTGCTAGCATTTCATCTTTTGGGTTTGGTTTTTTTTTCTCTCTCTCCTTTTTCTTAACATTTAATTGATTCTTTTGTTTTCTTTTAATAATAGCCTTACTGAAATTTGGTTGTAACAAATCAATTGTTTTAATATGGAAAATATTTTTTAATGGAATTGAAATTTTATTAAGAAAATCCAGACTCTTGCTTTGCACTTGTGGCTAAGACATTTGATTTTAATATGGCTAAATTCACAGTTATTTTTCAAACGCAGGGTTATTGCTGGTCATATTTTTAATTGCAGTGTTTCTAGTAGACAATTTGTGTAGGCTTCTTTGTTTTGTTACTCCATTTAGAATAGTAATATAAGAGCAGATGTTTGAAGGAAGTATCTAGCCAAGAATAAGTTAAAGGCTATTGTCATTAACTCTTTTATTGTGTGATAGATGTTTTATCCATTTTAGAAAGCCTTGGTTAACTCCTAAAGAAGCAGTGGTCTTTCTGAATGGGTTTGTTTCTGGTGATATTTGGGGCCACTCTGAAATACAATAAATTTCTTGTTATGCCCATATACAGTCAACAAGCTATTGTAGAGGGCTGTCCTGTTCTTTCTTCAACATCAGTGGCCACTTCATAGGGATCTGGTTAACAACCTCAACTAGCTTTCCTGAGCCAAAAATTAGGGAAACACACCCTAAGAAGCAGACATGATGACTATGTGGTGAGATAGATAGCAAGATAGAAAAAATACTAACTCAAAAAAACCAGGTGCTCCTTATGTCCTTAGAGTTTAACTGACCACTTACTGAGAAATGCAACGCCAGTACTTCCTGGGCATGCAACTGGGTCATGCCAATAGTCACAGGTGCTGCAGTGCTGGGAGGAGTTTTTCTAACAGGTGTGGGACATCTTGACTCCCATGTAACTGAAAAAGAAACTCAAACCAAAATAACAACAAAAAAATAACTCATTTGTCAAATATGCTTTTGGAAAATTTTCAGTTTACACTGTATTTGGTATGGGATTTGACCAAGAAATAACACTGAGGCACATCTGTGTATGCACAGGCGCAGGATCTAGCTCCAGGGTCTTAATAAGGCTTTATATCCAACAATCCTCCTGAAAACGCATGGGAATTTTCCTTTCTCCAATGGCTGCATAAATAACCTACTGTCACCATCCCATCTTCCAGAAGCGAAGCCTCTGTTTGTCCTCACGACATTTCATATCCTCCTGCTTCCTTGCCTGCCTACTTTTGACTTCTACACAGCCATGGTATCAATGTCATATCTGATGTTTCCAGTCAAGCAACAGCTCTTGGGATAACAGCTCTCCCTAAAACACCATCTCTGACAACCAGCCCCAGCAGCTCTGCCACGGCAACAAGGGCTCTTGTCCCTCTCCCTTACGGTGGAGATAAAACCAGATGAACTTTGCTGTGTACCAGGTCATGTCTTGTCTGATTTCATTCCTACATCTGCTGGTATTTTTTATCAGCTTAATGGATTCTTTATATGTGTTTAGCTGAAGCTTCTGTCTTTATAGAGTTTTGCAGTGCAAACCAGGTCGTTGACTCTGATTGTACAGGGATAAAAGATATTGCTATTGGGGCTACACATGACCTTTTTATTCAGTTTGTTACTTAAAAAGGTATTGGCTCTTAAAACTGACTTTAATTTTGACTAAAGCAGGGATTGGTGTGGCAAAGTTCTCCTTTGCCTTCTAAACATGATGTGGGAAAGTCCCTTCATTGCCCTGGCTGTTTTTGGAGAGTCTTGAAAACTTTCATTTCAGCTGATGACTGGCTACAGGAGGACACAGAACAGAAGGAGGGATAGCTTTCACTAGTTTATCTGCTGGTGGTTTGGGTGCGTGTGTGCTTATACTGTAACAAAACATGCCTTGCCTCAAGACAGTCCATGTTAAGGGTTGGAAATGATACCTCCTACAGAAAACTGTATTGGAAATTTTACATGGATAGATTCCCTGTCTATTTTTTATCTATATTTGTTTGGTTCAAAGATTCTTCATCATGTGAAAGTGAGAATGTTGGTATTAATTGGGAAGACACTGACAATAACACAGACAAAATGGCATCTAGTGACTTTGTCTACACTTTAGGGATACAAATTCCTTGGATAGACTTCTGTGTTGTACCCACTTTTCTTATTACATGCTGTCATCACAAAATATTGTACTTCTGCATCTTGTTCAGACATCAGAGTTGCAGCAACTTTGCAGCTTGGCCCCTGGTTTCAGTAGGGTTTTCATTAAATTTGTAACTTTTGGACCTGTTACAAACATATCAGCAGAAGTTTACAAGAAACCTTTAACTATGTGTTATGTGATTTTTGTTGCCCATTAGTGAATACAGCAAATTAAATCCAAAGGGCCAGAAGACCTGCTAGCTAGTGCTGAGGGTGCAAAGCTCACACCATTGGCACTCAAATTAAAAGAGTTGTCCTGGGGCACAATAAGGAACTGTGTGCCGTGTTTGAGGGTAGCAGGTACTCAGTCGTTTGAAAAGAAAGATGCTTACTTAAGAGGAGGGGGAGAAAAGAAAAAGCCATACTACTAAGACATTCTTATTTTCTGTGTATTTTATACGTACTTAGTCACATATTGGATCTATCTGGATGATTTCCATGATGATTAAAAAGGAGTTAAAAAAAAAATCTCCATTTACTGTATTTAAAAATGATTTGAAATACTGTTAGCACTGGAAAAGTGGCATTTCCAGAAGACGCAATAATTTAAGATTTCTCTTAAAAAAAAAAAAAAGTCTCTTATTAAGCGTCAGCTGCAATCTGGTTTCTCCAATGGAAATATTTTTATATAAACCATAATTTTCTTTGCCAGATGAACTTATTTGGGTTGCACTGGAATATATTTATTCTGAATATTAATATTCAGTATTTGGACAATAGGAAATACTGAGACAGCACCTTTGACTGAAAAAAAGTTAATCTGAATGTGATTATTATTAAATACCTCATGTATCAGATACAATAATGGCAGAGTTCATTTTTTCAGAAAAAAATCATTAAAAATGAAAAAACCCTCACTCCTTTACATGTGAAATTTACTTAATAATGGTTTTTTTCTTATTATTCTTACAATCCCTCAAGCAAATCAGGCTAGACTTCTGTTTGATGTGCGTTTTTTTTTATTGAAGACATTAACCTAAGAAGTGAACATGATAGATCATATTTCAAAACTATGAATATATTTCAGCTTTGTGAATCAAAGGCCTTCTGACAGAGCTTCTACAAGCAGAAATAAAATGTGTATTTTAACATTTCTATCTGTATATACTCTTCCAACCCGTATTTAAAATGTCATTGCCTAACAAAAATTGATAACATCTATATAAAAAAAAAGACTTTGTCTATGTGTTTGCAATTATGCGGGTTTTTTTAAAAAAGCATACATTAAAAAGAAGCATTAAAAAAATTATTTCTTAAATACTGAAAACTTCACTAATTTTATTATTTTAACTGTAGCAAACTTTACTGCTTTGTTGACAAGTTTGTGTTTTATCAGCACGATGCTTTTCTCCTGTTTAGGGTGTTGTATGAGCATGTTGCACAGAAGATACATTTAACAGGGTGAACACAGGTCATGGATAGTCACACAAATACGTCATGATTCATTATATTCCAAAGACTTTATGAAACAGTATTATGTCTGCAATTTTTCTCAATTCCAGAAGAATGTTTTAACCAAGTGTTTGTTATTATATAGTTAGTGTATTCTGGGGTCTCATGAGTCCCCTGTCTTCAACTAAAGACCTTTGAGGAGATTTATCACTTCCAAAGTAGTATGGTGATGTTTCTTTGTTCAGAAGCCCACAGACATAGGCTGCTGCAAACCAAGCAGAGAGGCATAGGAGAAAACTCTGAGCATTTTGAATTAAATGCCAAAGGCATATTAGTATTCACTTCAGCCAACCTGCCAATCTCACTAATTTTGTGTAAAGAACACTGTAGACCAATTTTAGAAGCAACAGCATTGGGGAGGACACATTTGGATAAAGAAAAAAGTCCTTAAACTCCTAAAACACCTGGCCAGCCAGCACTTGAGTAGAGAGTAATCAGATCATTGCTTCTCTGTATAAAACTTATCTTTTTACCAACCTAGGAACGTATTTCTTCTTTGTCAAAATGTGAGCAGCCAGGCCAGCGCTCTCTCACACGACACAGCACAAAGGGATATACAGTCAGAAAGCTGGCAGTAGGCAGCATCAGACAGGAATTAGAGTACTCCCCTGCACAAGGGGACTGCCGTTATGGGCGGGAGGGAGAGGGTGTACCGTTAGCCAAATCAGTATTTTCTCACCCACCTAACGCTGACAGCAAGCCTGACACAGAGCACTTCCGAGGGTGCCGCCTGGGGAATTCACAGCTCCAATACTCTGAAGAGGATTTTTTGTCAGGATAACATGTTTTGCGTATTCGCCAAAGAATGTATTTGATCAAAGATCTCAGGGCTTATCTGTCTCAATATTTTTATCATTGATTAGATGATGTCTGTGTTTTCTAGGTCACTTACACATTATGCTTATATATGAGCATGTCAAAAAAATGTATTCACTAATGTATGTTTAATGTGAACGGATCTGAATTATTATTCAAACAATGAATATTTTTTACTCCTTAATATGTTTGTCTCAACTCTGTTTGAAAATTAACATCATTTATTTTGATATTATCCATAATTCTGAATACTGTCAGTAGATATAATGTTTTTTAAAAAAAAAAAAATTTACAGTTGAGCCTTATACTCTTATTCATGTTTTCACTAATTAACCCATTTCACTTGTTTTGTATCCCAAGATGCTCTGTATTCATAATTTATATGCTCTATTTAACTCTTTTCAGGCAGAAGACAATATGAATATATGCAAGCAAGCGCCTGCATATGTTACCCTAGTGAATTGCTCATTGTTTGATGAATGTGCTAGCTGGAAAGTGGTTATTGTAACTGAATAGAAAATTCTTGTTCCCTTATTTAAAAAAAAAAAAAAGGCACATTTTATGGGACATGATGTTCCTAAAAGTGACAGACTTTATAAGAAATAGAAAAAACATACTGAAATTTTCATTTGTTAAAAAATAAATTAAAATAATGAATTCAAAATTGTTATAGGGCTAATACCTATGACACACCATAAAATATTGTAACACTCCTAAGCAATAGACCCTACAAAAACATTGATGTTGCTTCTGGATTGTCTCCACAGGATCTCTGTATGTATTTATATATTTGGAAACCCTTCTTACCAAAAATATTTGAACTTGCAATGTGTGAGTCATATCCAAACAAACTGATTTAGTAAGTATGTGTTACTTCTTTTGCATAATTCACTATGATTGAATTGAAGAATTACCTGGATGTTTCGAACAAATTAGAGCATTCCTATAGAAATTTTTTCCTTTCACCCCTGGAGAACAGAATGCTACTGACAGTCTGTTACAAAACTGTAATGATTTTAGCAGTCCTTACTATCTCCGGCAACCAGTGTTTGCCCTACTTCAAGAGGCTTGAATGCCTTGTTCTCAAGAAACTGGTGTACAAATCCTTAAGACAGATTTGAAAAATTTCAGCCTACTTATGGAATAATGCAGTTTCATCTTGGATCTCCAAGATGTAATCTCCAAATCTTTGGTTTCTCTTTTTACTGAGATGACTGTGATTGTTTTTTTTCTGACATCAGTTTCTTCTGACTCTGACAAACTATGAATTCTCCCAGTACTTAAATTTAATGCCTAGTAGCCAGATAAGTCAGAAAAGGAGCAAGAGAAAAGTTCATGGTGTTTATGGAAACCATGGACTTATATTGCAATAATGTTTTGAAACACATAACTTGAAAATCCAAAGTCATTCAACAGTTAACTCCATTCAGTAATGCATCATAAATATCAGTACCATCCACTCTGAGTATAGAACACGTGATGCCTGGGTTGGGTTTTTTGGGTTCTTTTTGGGTTTTTTTTTCAGTAACATGAAATGTTACATAGTGCTTGTGGTACCACATTGATTTTTAGCCTGGCAGACATTTCCTAAAGTCACTAGTATTAAATTTAGACATGATACATATGCAGGATGATTGAGTATTAAAAAGTTTTAAATGGAGGAGAATTAAATCAAGTGGAATATTCAAGTTTGGTTTATGATTTTCTTTCTGAATTACAGATTGGTTTAGGCTGTGTACAAAATTGTTCATTACTCTTTCCTTATACTATATGAGGTGAAAATATTATCATTATAACATTTATTGCACTAAAAATTACATTTACAATTAGATTTGTTACCATCAAAGACTATCCTAAAGCTCCTCTTAAAACCAACCAGACAGATTTACTTTAATAAAAGGGCAGCACAAGACATAAGCCAAGTAAAATGTGATTCAATGTCTATAAGTAGGTGCGTGAGAATCATAGAAAACCTTTATTCAAAAATATTTATTGAAAATAGATAGTTAGAAGGAAAGAAGCCCATGGCTGGAACAGAAACTAAAATAATTCCCACAGCAATCACAGACATGAAATTTCAAAAGAGAGATTTGAGAATGACCAGAAAAGGGAGGAAGAAAAGTTTCTGTTTGGAACAAGTAATTATCTTTTAGGATTTCAGCCCATAGTGTGTGAATGCACTGGTACCCAATTTAGCTTGGAGTGACAGTCCTTCATTCATACTAAGCTCTTTATGTACATGAATTACATATTCTGAGACAACATCATGTAGTAAGAGTGTTTTTAATATATTGTTTTCCAATTTCACATTGATTTTCTAAATTTAGTAATCATCAATGAATTAGTATCCATGATTATTTTAAAGGAAGTTTTTTTTCTCTGATATTGTCAATAATATATTTGATCTGCAGCCTGAACTTTGTGGTACAATTTCTGGAAGGATAGTAATTCTTTGGGGGAATTCAGCTTCCAACTAGAGATAGGACGTTAATTAAAGAAGTCATAGAAGTAGGAGAAATTCTTTCCTCCTCCAGCATTCCTCACTTTTTCCCTTCATGTATGTCGTATTACCAATGTATATTTTTTCCCAACACCCAAATTTTACCAGTACATTAAAATGAGTTCATCTTGCTGAGATTTGTTACATACTCAAGTTTTATTGTAACTGACAGCTGAGGGTAGCGCTGTCCCTTGAGTTTTGCATTTTATTTTCTGTTGAAATGTTTACTACCTTGTTCTGATAACCTCTGCCAGTGAGAACAAAATGAAAAAAAGGAGGGGTGATGTCCTCATTTCAGAAACACTACAAGGAGACCAGAGATTAGAAGAACAGACATAGAAGAATTATCTAGAACTGATTTGTGAGCAAATTCAAGAGCTGCCTTCCTTCCTGGATAATATTAGCTATTAAATGTGGGGAAGTCAAGCCTTCCATCTGACTGGAAGAGCTCAAAGGGATTCATAAAGGAAACCATAATTCCTAAATGAGATTCAGCATACAGATCAATAGCCTGGGTGAATTTTGACTGTGTTTAAAGGTCAGCACAGTGTTTCAGGTTGGATGACCCCAAATAGGGATTTACCAGTTCAGCACTTATTAGCATTCAAGTCCCAAACTTTGGGCTTTGTGCAAAGCTAATTATATATTGCACTATGTTATGCAACTTACATAATTTTTGATACATTTTAACTCATCAAAAAGGGGAAACATATTGGACATGAACAGATCAAATCATTTTGCCCAGGGAGGCATCCTCACAGTCTGATTTTTGAGACTTGCAATTAGCTAGGTACAGTGAATACCCTGGTAGTGGGAGACTGCTGGAGAGGACTGGCTGTTTCCAGGTGCTCTGTAAGGTTTCCCTCCCTGGCCTCACTGCGTATGAGAGATTTGAGCATTACGTAAAACTGGGGCTAATGCAAGGACTTTTGGCTATTCTGTGTTCACTGAAAGTCACTGGAGAAGGCTGCAGACCCTAATAACTGAATTCCAGAGAAGCAGCAACTGCTGAAAGCATCTTTATTTAACAGGGAGTATTCAACGTCTTTAAGAACTGATGCTTTCTTGGGTGCATTTGGCATTGTCAGCTTGCTTTTACTGTTATTTTCTGTTTCATCTACATTTTTCCTCTAGTTGTCATTGGTGTCAAAAGAGAAATAAGACAACTGATTCAAAGGTCAGAGACATCATTTCAGTTTTGATGAGTCAGTGACAATAGAGCTCAGAGAACTAGCCCATGGCAAGTTTGAAAGTGACAGTTTTGATGGTGAAATGGTTACAGGCAGCTGTGAAGGAGTCTTATTTCTACATAGAAAGATAAATAGTGAACTAAAACTTCTATTGATGATACATTCAAAGGATTTAATTAGGGAAAAAGATGGTTCTTAGTTTTTATACCCTGAAAAATGATGCAGGTTTGAACACTACAGCTGCTCCTACAAATGAGTCATGATCACCAGCAGGTGGTAGGAGGCAGGTCTCTTGTGACTGAATCTTACCTCATATGATACAAAACGATAGACCCTTTCCCTAGCATATCCTTTGTCTTGCCCAAATATACCTCTATTGCAAGCGGTTCTGCACAACTGGGAGACAAACTGCTACTTACATGGCACTGGTAATATACTCTTTTCTTCTCCCTGAAGAAACCAGAGAATAACAGTGAAGTATAAACTTATGTTAATAAGGACATGACATTTAAATATTGACACTGCTATTCATTGTCTTCCTCCTCAAACTGAAGGTACCTTTTAAAGTAATGAGCTGCATTAAATCATGCAACAATGTTTCCTATGTTATGGGTCCTCAGCTGGAAAAGCTATGTGTTCTGCTCCACACCTTGGCCTCTCCATTCATCATTTAATCACTGGAATCGTTTGAGAAGCAATCAACATATATAACACATTTCTTAAAGGGAAATGATTGACTGTTACCCGCTTTGATTTGCAATAGAATTTTACAAAAAATGTCCACATCAAATTTCTTTCCTGTATGTAATGTACTTAATGTAGAGAGGGAATCTTTGGTAATATTATTAAAAACCTTCCTGCTCTGTGCTTTGATTCTTGCCTAGAGTAGGAAACTGGTCATGGAAAAAGTAGGTCACTGAAATAATTGCTATACTGAAAATAATATAGCCTGACAGTTCTGTGCTACTGGATGTCCATTGGGCTGTAGCAGGTTTGGAGTCTGTGTATTAACATAAAGATGGAAGTCTCTAGTAGTTAACATTAATTGTGTACTTGTGCCTAATATTCTATAAGAGGTGCTTTCTTGGCAGCTACATGGGTTTTATTCTCATTTCCAAAACTACCTGCAAACTACATTAAAAAAAACTTAAAAATATAATTTATAATTGTTCTTGCAAGCACTATATTTTCATTTTATGAGGCTCTGTGTGTATATATATTTCCTTTCTGATCTTCTTTGTTCCTGTTTTCCAGCTTTATCTAGTTATTTAAGTTATGCCTCTAATTTTTTTGCACAAACTTTTAAGATGGGTTTCTTCTTTTTTTAACGTTGCAATTCACTTACATAACAGATGTTTATGTTGCATAGAGAAAAAATACAGTCAAGGGAAAGGTGGAAAATGGGGATCCAAAGGACAACTGAAGGTTAGATTGAATGCAACATACTTTCCATTCTCAACTGTTGCCTTATCTGATATACATGGTGTACCATGAGAAGAAGATCTGACTGTGAAATATGTTTTCCTGCATTGTGTGAGCTCATGTCAAATATGTGCCATATTTAAAAAAAAAAAAAATCATAACTCAAAGGAATTTTTTAAAGCTACTAGTAAATGTACTCCTTTCTAAATCATTTATATAGAGCATAGGGAAGGTAAGAATAAGGTTATGCCTTCATGTAAAGATGCATAAATCAACAGGAGGAAAAGTCTCTAGAAAACACAGGAATGAAACACAGGAATGAGCTCCAAATCACAGGTCTTACTGAGGACAATATTAGAAAAATAAAACATGATTTTAGTTTTAGAGACAATACTATCACTTCTTATGTTTCACAATTCTATTTTAAGACACCCGAAAGCTCTAGCGTGTTAAAAAGCCATTCCTCATGAATTATACATGTGTTCTTTTTCATTTGGCTACAGAGCCTTTGTCATATGAGTCCTTGAGATATTGAAGATGTATGTATGGTATGAGATTTTTTGTTGGCAGTATTCACAGTAGTCTGTTCATGCTTTTTTGACTTGTTCTCTATATTTATATGTTGACTAGATTATACACTTCTTTTGTGACAGCAATGATATTACTATTATCATTATTATCACAATGATGATGTTTTAAATAGATATAGTGCATTGCTTGTGGCTAGATTTTTTTTTTTAAAGTAAGAGTTTAGAAAGGTTGGTTTCAAACTTAAACAATATACCCTTTAACTTTTAAGGAATATTAGGAAAAAATGTTCTTCAGTTAGCCTCCTGTCTGCCCTTACATCTTACAGAGAGGTAAGAGACTGCTCAGTTTGTTCTCAAGGTTTGACTAAACATTCCGGACACCTCTTGACCAGACTATGTGGTAAAATATTTTAAGCAACCATCTTAACTCTTGCTTTTGTGAACATCTATACAGCCTGCTTATGCATGTTGGGAAAAATTTATTATCCTCTTGGTATTTTATTTTCGAAAATGTGTCACCAAAATTTTACATTACTTTCATGGTATGAAGATGCACTCTGTAACTCTCAGCTGTCCATCAGCAAGCTAGTACTTTTTCTGCCAGTCACAAACCCCTGCCAAACTGTCCTGCATGCTAATGACACATGTTGTATATTAAAAAAAAAAACAACCCCAAAAAAACCAACAACACAAAAACGGAACCAAGTAACATCCAAAACTGTATATATAATCTATTTCTCATTATGGTATTCAATTGATGGCATAATTCAGCTTCAAAGGACATCTCTGAAGGGGTTAGTGATGTAATCTAGGGTTTGGGCTCCGTTTTGTGTTTTACCAGGGATGACTTGTGCCACATTCCATCAGTAATTTAGCTCCTCTGTCTTCTCCACCTGTAAAATGAGCGTGAATGCCTTATTTCACTAAATTATTCTGAAGTTAAATATATCATCTTTTGTGAAGCATTCAGGAAACCCTCCTCATGGAAGCCAGGTAGGAATCTATCAGAGATCAATGAATTGCAGAAAGACAGACATGTTCTGCCATTGAGAGTACAAATGAGAATTTTTTTTTCATTTTCACAAGAACATTTGGTTTAGCCTTGAAGAAAAGGCACCATCTTACTCAAAGTGCTTTCCCTGACCTCTGCTTCCTTTTGTCCTTAGTTATTTCCATCATCTCGGATGCCAAAAATTCCTTTTCACAGTCCCTCACAGCCACTTGTTATCTGTAACCCTGAGTATTTTGTCTCTGCCTCTCTCTGCCCTGGAAAAACTAGAGATTAAAAATAAATAAAGTAGCTTTTCCAGTTTTCAGAAGCTCAGTTCATTCTCAGTAGTTCTGATCTATGAAGTCAAAAGAGGTGAAACTCCTCTTAAACTGTTTGTTTTTTGGTTTGTTGTTGGTTTTGTTTGTTTTTTTTTTTTTTTCTGGGTTTGGTTGTTTTCGTTGTTGTTAGATAAAATAATACTTTGACATCTTGTATTAGCTACAGCATACACCACCATAAAGGTTTTCAAATCCAAATTTGCAGGTCTTACTCAAACTGAAGACCTACTAAAATAAATTCTTACCTTGATTAAGTCTGCAATTTCTAGTTTTGTGTATTTTAAATGTTAAATTCTTTACCATGGCCCTCTGTGGTATGATGTAAGTTTAAATAGTGGGTGTTTTTATGGTATGCGTAATATCCAACAAAATGAGTTAATACAAATAGATAGTCTCATAGCTGATGTAGGAATTTTACCCATGTTACAGTACTTCTGGTTTTCTTCTGTCAAAATACCTCTCTCTGATTCATGGCAATTATGAGCACTCAGGAGTCGTAAATTACTATTATTTGGGCACATTTGTCTGTGCTTCTTTCTTTTTTAATTCTGTGGTTATTTTATCTAGTTTTGGTTTGTTGGGGTTTTTTGGGGGTTTTTTTGGTTGTTCTTTTTTCAGAATCATACTTCTGTTTGTACTCCATATTTACTAAAATCTGGAGCAGAAATGCTTCGTATCTTGCATGAGCTTTAGAAGAAAAACCAGCTGAAGTGTAGGGCTGTTTTCCTGCTGCTTGGAGGACAGGTGAGTTGCTACAGGTTACCCCTCCACTCCAGGGCAAGGAACGTGGGTGTGGGTCACAGAAACAGGAGATGCTGTATTCCTCTTCCCGGCCTAAGCACCATGAGGGTGCACCACAACCTGAGCTTGAAATGCAAAACAGCTCTATTGCCAAGTACAGCTGTTACCTGCATGTGAAAAAACAGTAACGGGTGTAACTCAGAGACTGTGGAATGTGGGAAAAGGTGTTTTCACCTTCCACAGCCTCAGGGATCCCTAAGGACTGCTAAAATTATATTAGAGCTACTACTAGTAGAAAGAAACTATACATGTTTTATACACTGAGAGAATAAATGTGAAAGTACAAATGACTCAAGAAGATGGGTTGAAGTTCTTGCAGCATCTTACTTTACTGAAAAAATTATATTACGTATAACACTAGGAAAGTGTGACCTTGATCTGTATTTTCTTTGTAATAAATTGAGGATAATTTTAAAATGTGTTCAGTTACTCCTAGCAGTTTTAAAATTATAGAAGTTCTGTAAGGTGATAACAGGAGAAAGTATAATGATGTTTTAGAACGTACTTGTGGCAAATACCGGTAGGACATAGCTGGTCTAAATATAGGAACTAATGTAGAAAATTTCCATGCTCTATGTTGATGACATTATTGCACTGCAAAGGGTTCATGAAAATAAATCACAGTTTTACCTCTTTCAGATCATCAGTATCTGTGGTTTCTGTTTATACTACATAGTTTTACATAGTGTACTACAAGTTTTGATCTCTTGCTTTTAACTTTTAAAATAACGTTATCTTTATTCATTTTTAGAGGTGCTTACACAGTAGAATTTCCCTTAAACTGAAATTTTGAGTGATGACCATTGTGAACATGTACCAGAGCTCAATTTTTACTTGATATACCATGTGTGTCCTTATGCATATGGCCTAAAATAGAGGAGAAAGGAAAAACAAGTACAGAAATAAGCTGAATATGTCTTTCATGGCAAACTGACCTGCAAAGCCACATCACCTGTAGCAGGATTATGATAATTTAAAGTTAAAGGCTATTTTTTTTCTCATGTACTATATTTCAAAATATTCAACTCAAAAGCTGATTAAAAAAATCAGTGTATTGTATTTTATCAGTAATTTGGACAAGTGAGAAATGAAAGCTAGATGGTATGTGGATAGTGATAAGATAGTTAAATAAATTAACAAGTCAATATTTCTGAAAAGTGGGAGACAGAACTTTGAAGTCAGAAAAATAATGGATGCTACAATATAATACTGACTGCTTTTTATCTCAGGACCTATGATTTTGTTTTCTTCCAAGTCCTAGCCCTTGACACCATAATAAACTTTGTAAGTATTTATAGGATATATTTGACCAAACCAGAAAACACCGTATATTTTTTCCAACACAGATCCGTGGAAGTAGAGGGTCACATGGCTTTCACAGCAATGTTCAAACAGCAGTATCTGAAAACTCCTCTGAAAAAGCAAACTGTCCCCCAGGCCCATCACTAAATTTGTCAAACGTTGACTGGTCTGTTTGCACCTTTACGGCTGCAGATCAAGGGTCAGCACAACAGCAGGAAGAAACCTGTCATTTGACAATGGCCTCGGAAGGGTAGAGGAGGTGAGGCTGCGTGGACGAGGCGGGCAGGATATCCGTGCTCCGAGATGCTGCAGTGCAGGGGAGTGAGGCTAATCCTGCCTGATGTGGTGGCTGGGGGTGGAGGAAGCAGTGGCCTCCCGGAGCAGGGGGAAGGACTGCCCCCCCCCCACGATGGCATATGTGTGGAGCTGTCTGAACACAGCCCTGAAGAAGAAAAGGATTACTTGAGTTCCACTCCCCCCTCTAGTTATGTTTTTAAGTACATATATTCATACAGTTACATGAGAAATAGACGCTTTCAGGGACAGCTGTGTTGTGCTGTTTCCTACAGCCTCACCTAAGTCCAGCTACTGGACAAACACAGAGGATCTAGCATTTTTCAAAATACATTTATCTGTATGGTGAGGGACTGCAGAGGCGATGGTGAAGGAGCAGTGTGTCAAGGCATACGTATAGTAACACTGCAGGAACAACTGCAATTTCCAGGACAAACACAAAAAGATGTGCAAAGAGTTGGCTGTAGCAGCTGAGAAAGACTGACAGTGTTAGCGTGTCGCTGCCTCTAACAAACGATACCCAGTATAACAGCAGTTGCAAAGATTATTTCCAATAGACCACCTTTAGACAGAGTTGTTTACAGTTTAACTTAGCAGCTCGTGCAGGTTTTAGTAGTTGGGTTGCTGGTGTGAAGACAATACCACATTACTTCTCTTTATATCTAGAAGGCCCTTGTCTTCAGTTAGTAAACAGGACAATGAGACATCAGAATTCTGCCTTTTTTTTTTTTTTTTAATTTTACTTGGGAAAAGACGTCACGGAGAAATTTCAAACACTGTTTGTTGGTTGTCAGCTTTATAATGCAGACTGGTGTTCTCTGCTTCTCATAATGAAAATACAAACAAAGCCAGAACACTAGCTGTGTGAGGCAGATGGCATCTTAAAGTTAACTTAAAAAAACACCAACCACCAAGTTTGGATTGACTTAGATCTTGTTTTCATTTAGCTTTTCTATGGAGGGACCTAAGAACATAATTTTTTAAATATCATTGTAAAGAATGCAGTAAATACTGTGACAAATCACATGCTATGTAGCTTCACTAATAATTTTAGAATGCAGATTTGGCCAAAGTGTTATTGTACTTTTCCTGCATGTGCCTTATAAGGAAGAGGAGATGTGCCCTACCAACCTGTTCTGGCAAGTTTGTATTCCTCTTGCCAGCATGGTAAGAGGGAGTAAAGACAATTTAATGAGCTTCAAGGGTGTGAAGTTGAAAGAAATGTTGATCCAAGCCTCCATGCATTCAACACAGAATTGGTTTTGGGGTGCAAAGTGTTTCTTCTAACCTTGGAATATGCTGGGCTTGGACAAAAATTGCATCTGCATGACAATCAAATAACCCAAGACTGAAAATGCAACTTGCAATTAGACTTTCATAGTAACCCACAAGGTTTTAGACACTATCTTGAAATCTCTTTGAAAGTTTTCCTAACTAATGGTAAGGTTGGGTTTTGGGTGTTTTTTGGTGGTGGTTGTTTTTTGGTTTTGTTGTTTGTTGTTGGGGTTTTGTTTGTTTGTTTGTTGTTTTTTTTAAATTGACATCATTTAAAAGCAAAACCATTAAGTGGGTCAGTTATTCAGATAGCATCACTTATGTGATGTCCCAAGTGCATTGAAGAAGTATTTTCTATCACAGTTTCTGGGGAAAGGAATGTATAAGTCACTGGAGAAAGCAGAGATTTTTTTTTTTTTTTTTACTGAGAAAGAAGAGAAACTAGGAGGGTTTTAGAAAAGAGTCTCATTATAGGTTTCTAAGACGATAGTAAATATAAAGTTGCAGGATTCATTCACAAAGATATAAGGACGTAGTTCCCTCTCATTTTACAGACATGTTATCTGTAATGCCAGAATGATTTTTAGCTGAAAGTCAACCTTCCTTCCTTCACCAAAGATTAGTTTAATGGTTGTCCTGATAGGTGCATCACATTCCAACATGTACTAAGAACACCAAAATTAGCTAGATTTTAAATAAAATTGAGTAGCAGAGATGCAATACTTACAACAGGCAGGTTAGATGGATGTTTGCTACGTTGTTTGTTGCTCTGTCTATCTGCTTGAAAATAATCAGGTACAACATTTACAGCAGACATCTTTTTTCATTCTTTGCTGGCTAAATGGCAACGTGGAAATAATTTATAGATGTATGTGTAGCATCTTTTATATTAAATAACTTACTCATCTACTAGGGCCTTAGGGAAAATCACTTAAATGTAGGATGCAAATAAATTAAATTAGGTAAATCAAAGAATAGTCATGAATTGCATAAAGTACATGCAGTTATATTTATATTGCAGAAAAGTCCCAGGTTAGTCCTCATTGTTTTAATAGGTGAATGAAAATATGTCAAGACTTGTAACAATGAATTCTCAGTGACTTTACATACAGGACTATATTATTTTCCTTTGTTAACAAACAAACAAACAAAAATTAAGGCTTCTCAACAAAGAGCAAGAGTGTTTTGGTATCCTGGAGTTTTCTTGGAGCCAAGAGCTCTAGAATATACTTGCTTAGGATAGTTATGATTATATCAACAGTAGGGTCCTGGTACATTTAGACTTACAAAGTGACACACGACACTATGATGTGTAACACCGAGATTGCAGCATGCAAATAGAGAGATGTGGACGGGAAATAGGTGAATGTATTTTCAGAAAGATTTTTTAGAAATTCTTCATTGTTTTGGTTGGAGGAGTTGGGGAGATTGTATTCAAAAAAATCCCTGACTTCTGAAACACATGAAGGAAGAGAGTGCAGATGCACTGTCTATAAAAACAGTTTTAAATAACGATATTAATATAATGAATGAGGCCCTTGAAGAAGAAAGGTAGGCATTGTGTCAGCTTTTCTTTGCTGCACTCTCATTTAAATACCTTTACTGGCATGAGGGCCCTAGAAGGTAGCCAAAACTTGCAGGGTGTTGGAGAAGGGTGGCCACAGAAGTGGCATTAGGGCTCCATGATAGCCTATATACACAGCCTAGATTGCGATAGGCTCAAGCGTGTAACTGTGCCCCCCAGGAGCCAAGCAATCTTGCAGTGTATGTTCATTGGGATCAGTCCCTC
This sequence comes from Eurypyga helias, assembly GCF_000690775.1. NCBI lineage: Eukaryota > Metazoa > Chordata > Aves > Eurypygiformes > Eurypygidae > Eurypyga > Eurypyga helias. Next base: position 280,969 of record NW_010226172.1, read on the forward strand.
TGCCTGCATGGGGATGCATCTGCAGCCATGCCAGACTGCGGAGCTCCAGCTTCCTCCAAAGAATCTCACAGTACAGCTTGTACAGTCTATTGGAGAAACTATGGTTGGTTCTGTAAAATCGGTTAGAAAGCAGACAGGTTGAGAACTGTTTCAGAGAGAATTTGATGGTTGTTTGGGGGATGGAGGGGTTAAAAATGGGTGTTAAATGAAGAAAAATGGGAAGCAGCTTGATAGTACACAAGTTTATTGCAACTTGATAATTCAAGATGGTATTTAAATATCTTGAAAGTATTGAAAGGTTAAAAAACATAATGGCTGGATCATTCAAGTCTGTACAATTACATGAAACCCCCGTTATAGCAACAAAACACTGCTGTCAAATGCCAAACCTGCAACTAGCCTAATTTGAAATGCTGGCTAGAAGCTATGGGTCTGTGGTTTGCATGCCGATTATATGGGTATCGGTGATTTACCCTCATTCTGTGCTGTGATAATAGACAATAAACAGGTTATTTTCTTAACAATCTTTAGGTTCAGTTATTGGGATGCTGGAGGCAGACAGTTCTTGGAGGAGTCTGTCAGCCCCAGAATTTGTTTCCCTGTTGGTTTGTCAAAGCTATTCTTTTGACCTTCAAGGTGCAGAACAGGGCTCATCTATTCACTCAAGCTTTTGCCTGAGGAAAGGAGTCTGAGGGAGAACAAGCCTGTTCTTGGATCACAGTCTATTTGGCTTGACGTTGTCAGTAAGTGTTATATATTGCTGTAAATGTTTATTTAGCCTGTTGGTGAAGCACACTTTATAAGATGAAGGATATACAAAAGCAGTGTGGATGTGTGTAAAGAGGGAGACAGTTAAATTACACTAGAGCAGAAGAGAGAAATGAAAGAAATGAAATATATTTTACTGTAATCCACTCCAGTGCATCTGCACTGAGTCAGACATTGGCAATGATTTCCCATGATTTTGTAAACTAGAATGTGCCTACTAAGGTGGAAGATCATAGGTGTTGGTTAAATTCTACTTTACATCTGTATCAAAATATGTTTTTCAATTTAGAATACAACACTGAAATTTGCATGGTAGAAGTGGTATTTACAGAAGGTTGATCTGTTCCTCCTTAGTATGTAAACTATATTAAAGGTAAAGGCTGAGTGTGAACATGAGGAAAACTCTAGAGCCAAGGGGCAGTGGATCTCTGTTCTTCCAGGCTGTTCATGGTATGCCCCTGCTCACAGGCAATAGAGCTCCTGAACCCTTTGCATGGCAAGACTGACTCCAGCTTTCCTGCACGGAAGTGCTCAATCAGTGTTATAAATAGAGCTATCAAAAGCTGAAAATCTATCAGTAAGAAGCTTTTGGCAATGTTATGTAGGATAAAAAGAGGTATGCGCATGAGCAAGTCCAATTACTTGCATGAATGGGTATTTGTGTTTTAAAAATTTGAAACAAGTAGCTTTTACAGATGTGGTAGGTGGTCATGTTTCTAATTCTCGAATTATCTTCAAATTTCAAGCTGTCTGGAACATTCTGCCTGAAAATATTTTGCCAACAAAAGTTGGAGTTTAAATGAAAAACAGAAGTTTTGTCTGGTAAAACCAGTAATTCACCGTTTGGTTTTTTTTTAATGGGAATTTTCTGGTAATTGTAACTTTTGTTCTGTTTCTGCTTGGAAATTAAATAGTAAACATCTAGATCAAAATAAACCAAAAATTTCTTGGGGAAAAAAATATTCCCATTTTTGAGCAGGAAAAGGATTTTTTTCTGGCAAACGTTTCCTATAAATATTTTATAAATCTGAAAGGATGTATTGTGGTATTAAAGAAGAAAAAGAGAGTTCTTTCTCTCCTTTTTCAAAATACATTCAAAAAGTATCTTCTTATTCCATGATCTATTCACTAATATATGCATAGCAAAAGCAATATAGATCCATTGATGTGCTTCACCCAGAGAAGCAAACCACTCTGAACCCAGCCCAACAGGAATGAAGTCTTACTGAATCTGAATGGCAATATCTTACACCATCACTGTACAGGTGCCTATATAGCCCAGTGTTGTGTTGGAGTAGAAAAGCATTTTTGCAGTCACTGTGGCACGTGAGAAACCCCTGTCGCATTACAGCCAAGTCGAAGCGGTTACAGCTGTGTGATTGCAGCTAACATGAATGATGCAAATGTTCCTTTCCATTTACTATCAGTGTAAAAGTAGAGCACATCTGGATCAGACTACTGGCTTTGGCCATCTGAGAGTGGATTTAGAGAATGAGATTTTGTGAGTTTGGGTGGGGCTTTTTAATAATTCCTAGAGACTGTAAAAATCGGCTTAAATGCCAAATTTCTGATAAATTATTTCTATGAATAAATCTGACCAATATAAACTTTTCACCCATGCTCCATCCAACAAACTTGGTGAAAAACCTCATCTCTGAACATGCCTTCAAGTGTTCTGAAAGTGCAGATCTGCACACCCTAGTTATTCCTATCATTTAATGTTGTTTAAAAATAATAATTTGCCATGAAATTCTGTAGGCAATGTGCTAGGAAAGGCATTAGGAAATACAGTGAGTAAGAAATAGAACAGCTTAGGCTATTACAACCAACCTAAATTTTTTAAATGGCTGTCCAGTTTATCTCTCCTGCAGCTGTATCAGACCTTGTAATGGGATTAGGCTCTTCCCTAAAAAGCAAATTATTTTTTTCAGAGCCATAGGTTTCTGGCAGGGAATAGTATTTCAGTTATTCCCCCTAAAGAGACAATGCACTTTAATAAAGGCAAAGAGGGGGCACCTATAAAGACTGAGCGTGAACTCAGTTTAACATGATGGGGAGTTGTAAACAGAGTGTACATTGCACAACAGGCTGGTCCTCATTTTGTTTAGATACAAATGCTGTTACTGGAATAACTTTATGGTTCAGTATTGGGCTGGATGAATGCTACAGAAATCCTGTCTCCTCACAAAAGGGGGAGAAGGAATTCACTGTTTAAAAAAAAATCTTGTGCTTTGCCAGGTCCGACCTGAATAAGGACATAAACTGACCGCAAGTGCCAGGTAAACTGCAAGTGTTAAGATGCCTCTGGAAGGATGGGACATTCTTCAGAAGTCCTGAAGTTCAGCTTTTCTATAATCTCAGCTGTTAAATGACTGCCAGGCTCTTTCTGTAAATTTGGCCAGTAAATGGAACATCCTGATTATAGAGAGTACCCTGACACAGTTGGCACCCAGAATTGCAGAATCAAAAATCTGCTACTACTAGCAATGAAAAAAACAGAAAGAAGGACAGGTTCTGTGAGTAAGCAATAGTTGTTGAAGCTGTTGAGGGTATCTCCAGAGAGACACGCCTTGTCTAGTAATGGGAATATATTGGAGATTCAGTTAACTTGGCCTAGTAAGTAATTTATTGCTTTTTGAAAGTCAGCTCAATACATCTCTGACTGCTAACCATACCATGGCTTGCATCCTGGAAGCATGGAACACATTCAGCACTAGGTGGATAAGCAACATGCCCCTTTAGGGAATGCCGTGGGTTTCCCTGTACCTCCAAAGGGATGTGCCAGGGTCTCATGCAGAGCATTGAGAACAGTACAGTCACTGGTTTTAGTGATTTATTTTGCTCCTGATTTAAGCAGGATTATGAATTGAGGTTAAATTGTACATCTCTCTAATCCCTATTGTGGGTAGTTTCAGGACATATATGCATGTGTCAGGAATACTTACTGGAGTCCCTGTTTAGTATGGATGAGAGCAAAGGGGGCTGAGCTGCACAACCTCTTCCAAAGACAAATTGGGAAATGTTGAGGGGCCTTGTTCCCTGGGATGACCTGGGTAGTCCTCTGTAGGCATGGCAGTTTTTCCTGAGAGGCCAAACATGTCTTTGGGAGACTATCCTAAAGCATGATTAGCAAAAGCCATGGGGTTGTGCTATTTTTCAGTGCTTCTGCCCCAAGTTTAAGCAGGATTTAAAGCAAATGCCTATTCATAAAACAAAGGTTTGTAATCTCCATATTGAAATTCTTTATATATTAATGATCAAAATATTTAAATATGTGTGTAAGTCAGTATGTGTGTTTACATGCATATATGCATATACACACACATAAATATGTGTATGTTTCTGCTGTTATGGTCATTCTGATTCCAGGCATAATATCTACTGGGAATAACGGTCTGGCTGTCAGGAGCTGTGTGACTTTGACTGACAAGTCAGATTGTGACTGGGGCAGATTATTTCATTGGGCAGGGCAGAACAAGGTGGCACTGGACCGTAGCGAAAGAGGCTACAACATAATCATCTATTACTCTTGCTCCTCTGTGTTGTGTTGAAACCTGGCATAGAATGTGCTTTGAAAGTTCTTTTGAGTTTGTTGAATACAGCAGAATGGAAGGTCTTAGGCACACTGCTGACAATCTGGTTTTCAAATAGATGCTGCCCTGGATTTGAGAGTCCAAATCATCCTTTCTCCCCACGCATATGTGCAGAAAGCACTGCTTTGCAGTGAGGCAGACCCTACTGATCTATGGTTTACCTTTTCATTTCTTGTCATGTAGCCGAATCCTGTGTAAAATGGATGCATTGAGTGAATATGGCGCTGAGAATGTCCCAGGTCATCTAGAGGAAGCATGTATTTGCTAAGACTTGAAACTCTTAAGTTCTGTGAGCAATATTTGCATTGGAATGTTTTACTTCCAGTAGAAAAAGGACTGATAACATAGTTTCCCACTCTCTTGGGAGTTCATTTTATGACCTGTCTTTCCGCAAGCTAAAAAGTTTGTCTTGTGTCCTTGTATGATTTTACATGAAAAAGCATACTTTATGCTCTACTCCAGCCATATAAACAGAAACACAGACACAAGTCTTTACTGGGCTGCAGTGAGCTGTTCAGCAGAAAACTGAACTCCAGCCAACTCCGCCTTCTCAACACTGTCTTAAAAACAGCTCAGATCCATTTAACATTTCCCTGTTAGACTTGTGTTGGGATAAAAAGTTGGGAGTAAGTGAATTTGAGAGCTCAGTCTGAATAGGAAGTAAATAAAGTACTGTGGATGGCAGGAGAGGGAGAATACCCGAGTGAAAATTAAAATTCCCCAAGAGTTGTCTCTAAAGAGCTAATATTGCTGCAGAAGAGAGCTACAGGAGCTATGAAAAAAATCTCTGCTCATAATGGAAGTAGCCACACACATTACTTGACCTGTGCCCACTTGCTGACAAACTCGCCCATCCTCTTGAGTACCTTGAGCAAGACAGCAGGTCCACGAGGAAAGTGTAACAGCTTCAATCAACCAGCTATTAAGCAGACATGAATCAGCATCATGGTGGACTTCCCCATCAGGTTCCCTCCATATGATTGATAAATTATAATGCTTTCTGGGAAGTTGTGGTGGCCTGGGCTGCTGAGCATGCCAACTCGTTTGAGATGGTTTTAAAGCAATATAGCCTGTGTAGGATAAAACAGGACTCTTGACCCAAAACTTGACCTAGGATTGTTTTACTAGTAGGAGCAGGACAGGAAGAAGGATGGAAACAAAGTTTTAGGATGCTTTTTTATTTTCTTTCTCCTTTCTTCCTCCTTCCTTCCTTCTCCTTCTTTCATTTTCTAATTAACACAAAGATAAAACTGCTAGTCACACGGAGTGGCTGCTCTTCCCAATTTTTCAGGACAGAAGGAAAGAGATGGCATGGTACAAATACTGTGAGAAATTAATTCTCAAGAGAGATATGACATGAATTTTAGGCTCAAGTACAAGATTGTCAAAAACAGGAAGCTAAATGTATGCATTCTAATCACTGGCTCCACTTTCAAAATGAGTTAGGGAAGCAGGACTTGCCAGAACTTCAAAACTTGATCAGGTTAGAGGCTGTACAAAAAAGAGATTTTTTTTTTTTCCTGCACTTGTTTGTCTATTTATATTTAACATATATTTGGCATCAATAATTAATAAAAGTTATTGACACAGAATTCCTCCTCTTACCTGGATATTCAGAATAGTCCACATCGCATTTGAAAATTTGATTTGGTTTGAATATTCTCAGGGTGATCTCTGCTAGACACAGGGCTACGGCACAGCTTTATTCCTCCAAATATCATTTTAGCAGTCTTGCTGAGACTGTAATACTTATTAAATGGTTTAAATCCCTCAATTTCATAAACAAATGCTCTGGCATCCTTTTTCATTTTGGTGTAGAAACTCCTGGCGTGCAATTGTTAATTGAAATCACTTTCCTCGGTGACCCCCAGGCAGCCTTGATTCAATGCATCCCTGATTTCTGACTACAAGTCCAAAAGTCAAAAGCAACAACAGATTTTTATTATTATTATTATTTCCACTCTTTGTTTTAATTTGTAATTTTGAAGTTAAGCGCTTCCAAAGTTGCCAGACAAAAGTACTATTGCCTTTCAAATTGCCTAATGTGAGAAATGCTTGCCAAGTGCCTTGGTAAATGAGAAATACTGCAATTTACTGATTAATAAAAGTCTTCTGTATTTCAGCTTTATGTACCATACTGACTTTCAGTGACCCTGAAAATGCCCTTTGACATGGTCTCTTTTAAAATTCTTGATTATTTGAACACAGCTATGTATCTGGATTTCAGATCTATTTATGTACAAACAAATGCTTTAACACACAAAAAAAGAGCCCTTGAATGAGCAATATGCACAAATTCCATGGATGATCTGCATGACTTGAGCTGCATATTTGTACATTTGGTTCTAAAAATGGATGACTTACACAAGGGAACAGTAGCCTGCAGCCATGGTTAAAAGTGTATATTTCTGTGAAATATTCAGATGTGTACCTGAGTTTCCACAGTGAAAATGAAGATTTACATATTTGCTAAGATCTAGAATTGCAGTATGTCTTGCAGCAGACCTAGATGTCATATGGTCACTGGCAAGAGAACAGATTGTAGTACTAAAATGGATGTGGTGCAGCAGCAAGTATCACCAAAAGAGTAACACAACGTAGCCTGTCATTAGAAATAATCCACTTTATTCCAGTTTTAGTAACAAATGGGAAATGTTCAAAACATTGAGAGTTTCCATTTGGACAAGCCTTTGGAAGGGAGTGTCCTTTTCAAATTTTCCTTGCTCTAAAAAAGAGGGTGGTTGTCTCAAAAAAAAAAAAAAAATAATCTGGTATTCTTAGACTAGGGAGTGGATGGAAAAGAATAATGCATTTCATATAAAGTCTGCAATAATTTCATACTTATGTAGTTGAAACAGGAAATTAAAGTAATGATAGTTTATGCTAACCCATCACTTTCGATTCACAGATACTAACAAATTTCATAGAGACAGGAAAATGTTTTTATAAGGCTGGGCTACCTGAAACCCAGCAAAGTTAATGGCCTAATTTTTCAAGGTTTTAGACAGCTGTAACTGCCAGTGAAATAATTTTAATCCCCATTCTAATAGTTTTCCTAACAAAATTTTGCTAAGTTATCTGTTCTGTGGGATCAACAAAAGGAAGTGAGTTACATAGACAAGAGTTTTAGGAGGGAGTCTGCCTAGGGTGTGCCAGAGGTTTTATTTCCAGTCACAGTTCAACGTTGATGACCAGCAATGGGACAGTGGTTGAGATTCGCAAGATATATACCATATTTTCTTTCCTGTCTTTATATGAGACTAGAAACATCCCCTTTATCCTCAGAACTGGATGTTGTCCTCTCCCAGGCTTAGCCCTGCAGCAATGAATTACTTTTGGGCAGGGTAGCAGCAAGAGCAGTCCTGGCTCCTCCTTGCCCCTAGTATAGGGAGATCATTTTAGTGATGTGTATATGACCCAAGGTATATGATGTGTGTTTTGAAAATGCCTGTTACAAAGGACTGTAATTCTAGGTTAATCAGATGCCAATTAAGCTAACTACAAGAAAATGCATGTGAGGAGGCAAAGAAAATAAGTATTGGTAAATAATCAAAATATTAAGGACAAAACTGCTTAAGGTATGCTATATATGTTAAGCAATTCATAGTTATGAATTTAGGTGATAACACAATTTGGAAACTGCCATTTGTGAGCATACGTTCAGCTTTGCTGGTATAAAATCTATATGACTAGAGCTTAATATCTGACAACATGGTCCAAATTCCTCACTAGCTGGAGTGTGCATGAATTGGCTGTCAAAGTGCTCTTGCTGGCAGCATGTGTATAATTCTGGGATCTGTGGCAAACACTAACATAAACAAAGAGCATGCCCAGAAAAACCTGCTTGTGAGCATAATGTGGAATGTTTATGATTGAACCATCATGGACCTTTAGACACTCAAACCTCTGTGCCAGAGAATGTTGGAATTTCTTTCAAAGAATTATAAATTATAAATATCAAATTCCTGACTTGATAAGCATTGCATCTTCCATGGGAAATCCATACCAATCCTCATCTTAATGCTTATGTAAGAACAGATCTTGGAACTAAATATTGGTGGTTGTTCCGATTATGAAATGATTACTTGACATATATATGAGTATAATAAAATCCTACCTAATGCTCATAAATCTGTAATTGATTATGAGTTAACTCATAAGGGAAAAATATAAATATTGATCATGCTTGGGAAGCAGTTGGCAAATTTTACTTTTCTATTCCTAAAACTAAACCCTCAAAGTTAGGAAAGAAAACCTTATACTGATTTAAAAGGAAACATATGGGGTAGGAGAGATGTATTAAAATTCAGAAAAGGAACAATTCATCTAATGAAAAAAATTAGAAGTAGTAGAAATATTATAAGGCAAAAGAACAGGAAAAAAAGTCTATGGTCATTAGAGAATGGTAATATAATAATATTAAAGGAACAAAGCAATTATATACAATTATATATGAAATGTCCTTGTTCCAACGGGGAGCAGATGTGTTCAATAAATATTTCTTTTCTATAACTAGAAATTAGGTAGACACTGTATTCATGGGATACATTGATGAAACATTTTTCATGCTTGAGGTTATTCAGGAGCATTTTAAACAGCATTACCTAAATCAACAGGTACAGAATTTTCCCCTAAGAGTTTTAGATGTGTCTCATGAGCATTTTGGAATGTTAAAATTTGTTTTTAATAGGTCTTGGAAAACTGTGAAAGTTCTAGTATGAGTTAAACTACTTTTTTTCCTACTTTCCCCCAGATAATGGGGCACAGTTTAGAAGAACACAGATTCTAGAACATCTTTCTCTGTTAGCTATGACATCTAAAAGCTCTTAGAGAGAAAATCTGAATTTGAATAAACTATGCAATAAAAAAAAAAAAAGGCTTCATGTATAGTAAGCCTTGGCAAGATTCGCAGATTATTTTTGTCCCTTCTGTTCCATTTAGCTGTGCTATTTTAGATGGGGTTTATAGCATTGTTACAGCTTCCTTAATTATTAAAACATAAGAAGAATGTTAAAGTCCTATGCTTCATATGCCATAGTTTTTGTTGGGAGGTTCCTTGTTTGTTGGCTATGGAAAGGGTGCAGATTAATTCAAGATGGAGAAATGTACAGTGAGAGATGCATTGTGTCCTGTCACATAAAGTCACTGTAGCCTTTAATCTTAAATAAAATTCATTCAGACTGAAATTAGAGTTTTCCTCTTGCTGTTTGAGGAGCATAAAACAACCAAATCAATCTTGCGACATTGTCTATGTTAGGCTTTTGTTTGGAGAAAGAACCATGGTTCTAAACTAAAAAACCGCATTTGAATATAAATAATTAACATCAGTTTTATCTTGGCAAGATGGAGTTACTCAAATATAAACAGTCTGTTTTCTTAGCATTTATTTGCCTTAAAATGCCTTCCTCACCTAATAGTTCAGAAATTCCTAGGACCGCAAAACTCATTTTCCAGCTGACTTCAGTTCCTGGTGTAGCTGTGAAAGAGAACTCTCTGATCCATTCTGAAATATTTAATTTATACTTTCTACCCATCCATGCATAGTAATATCATTTTTTACATGTCTTATATAAACACGCTTGTAACAAAGCCTGCATTCATAGTTATATTTATGAACACCATGGATCCTCATGGAACAGTTGCCTATGAAACCAGTATCTAATGGCCACTTCAGCTATTCCGGTTCAGTCTTTCCTGGGTTTATTCTGCAGTTCATAGTAAGAATTGTGGTTTTGTACGAGTGTTTCAACTTAAAATTAGCTCTATATTTAATCTGAAAGATCAAATATTAAATTAGTTGATGGATTTATGAATTTATTAATGTTGATTTTGCTGTAAGTTAAATGATGATTGCCTAAAAGCAGTTCTGCTGAAAGCATTTAAAAAGACTCCTTCAAGATGCCTTTATGAAAACAAAGAAATGTAGAGGAGCTTTAGAAGAAAGAAATCTCTCCAAGAGCAGCCAGAGTTCCCTGCACATTGTCAGGCCCCACCTGGCCACCCAGCTCTGCTTGCCATGGGTACTGTCACAGTGGACAGTGCTAATCAAGAACCCTCAGCTCCAGGGTAAGTACGTGTGCATTGTGTAATATAATTTCAGCATTTAGTCTCTAAGGAGACTTTTCCTTTTATTACTCCCCCCTATTTTAACAGTGATTATGAACTTTGTCACTTGTTAATATAAAAAGACTTCTTTGATTATTTTGGTTTTACTTTTGTTGTTGTTATTGGTTTTGTACCACTTGTTGCATGGGAATGTGTCTGTTGGGCTTCAAGAGGTGACCTGCCCTGGCTTAGTGGAACTGGCTGAGTGGCAGCTACAGTGAAGACATTCCTATGGATTTTAGCATCACTGGCTTAGCAACCAGAATAGGTAAACACAGCCCACACTGAAGCCTAATCTGCCTTGTTTTTGACACACTGGAAGTTGAACCTGTGTTGGTTTCCGATCACACAATAACACTCGGTATGGCATTAGACTTCGATGCTCTGAGAGAATCAGGGAGGTCGCAGTATAGCATTTGCTATATTTCTGTAGCTGCCAACCGTGTGCTTTCAAAGGCACAGTAAGCAAGGCATTGCCTTCTGGCATGTCCTAACACTACAGGATACATGCATTTTCTTACCCTACTGAAGTCAGCCACAAAACATCCCTTGCATTTAACTGGACCAGGATTTCATCTCTTTTATCCAAAATCTAAAAATATGTAAGATATGTAAGTATTCTTTAACCATTTTGTCTTGCCCATAATATATGCTACTAGGGCTGGAGACAGGTAAAGTTTGGTTTATTATACACTTTAGGTAAGTTTGCAGGCTATGTGTCTCTGTCTGGTAGTTGCAGGTAACGGTATAGCCCACTTACATGTCCCCATTTGGAATTATAAAATTATGTTGTTCTTTGCTCTGAATTTTTAAGACTCCTCAGGAAGGATTTAGTGTAAAACAGAGGATTAGACAAAAATAATGTACTTAGTTTCAAAGCAGGAAAATTCAATTTATGCCACTGCACTAGTTAGCTCATCAGATTGAAGATGATGAATTTATGTGACATATGAGTTCTTGTTGCTGTAACACATTTAAAAGATTACGTTGAAATGGAACATGATACTTATAAAAAATCAGGTTAAACAAGATGTTCAAATGTACATACATTCAGGACATGTGAGACTAGCTAAGAAATAAAACACATTTATTTAAGTACATTTCATCCACAGACAAATTTTTTTCTTGAAAGTTTGAAACAACTTGACATTTTACTATATTCTTTTTAGTAGTAGCGGTCCTGGGCAAATTTTGTGCCGGCTAGTACTGCTTGTAGAGCCATTGCAGGCTGAAGGATTATGTAGGATTGGGCAGTCCCAAATTTGGCTTGTTGTAAACCAGTTTAATCCATTTAATACTGACATATGACAAATCATATATTAGTTATGTTCATATGGTTTAAGTGTTTTTCTTAAAGGCACAATATTTTTTTTTCCTGCTGCTTTTTTCCCCCCTCAGAGGTCAGTTTTGTACTACAGTACAATGTATAAAAAAACCCTCAAGCATTCAACATAAATGCTAATGTCTAAAGGCATTATATTCTGCATTTAAACCTGTACAGTTATATCTCATGGAAATTCAGAAGTATGAGTTATCTATTTTCACCCTTTTCTGTCAGGACCTTATCATTACAGTCTGAACTGACATGCTTGGTTATTCTGAGGCCTGATCTTTCATTGCTCTGTAGTTAAAGCTGCTATATCAGATGAGAGGATTTAACTACTTAAGTACTGAGTGCTTAGCGCTGAATATGTCTGCTTTTTGGCTAACATGAATGTACATGAATGTACAAGATAATTCCTACTCTACTAACGTTCATAAACATAGTCAGATTGACTGTACTATCTCTCCTGCTATGTATTTCTTTGTTTAGCATGGGTATATACTTTGGGTTTGCATGCTTCAGTATAACTTGTGGCCAAAAGATTATGCCAAGATTAAGTCTTGGAAAAACAAATTGTGCAGGATGGATTTGCTGGTTATGTGTCCAGCATTTTCCTGTGAATGAGCTATATGGAATGCTCTGTAGATTCTGTTTGCAGATTCTGCATTTTCAGAAGTTGTTACCCCTACTGTATGGCAAATCTCATGTTAAACTAAACAGAAAAGGAACATGCAATAGAAATTCAAACAGGAAAATTTATTTGGTAATATTTGATCACTGTAAAACAAATCCACTGTGTAAGTCATTTTTTGCAGTATTTTTGCAGTGATTGGGACTGTTTGGAAAAGAGATTAAGTTTAAGCCAATGTCTAGTCAAATATACATGTTTTAATATGGAATATTATCCTGCCGAACTCCAGCACCAAAAGTGTTCTGACATCACTGGAAAAATCTTGCTAATCTACATCTTTATAATCTGAAGAACTGGCTCTGCCAGTGCAGGCACATGTACCAGAAGCCCCAGCTGGACTAATTGTGCAGATGCAGTGCAGCTCTGCACAGGTGTAAGGAAGGCCGGGGCAAGGATTTTCTGACTGACAGCAGTCCAGACCATAAAATTTCCAGAAATTAAACAGGCCACAGACTAGGAGTAGAACAGTGATTGCAATGATCAGTGTATGATACATATGTATACAAAGCAGGTTTGTAACAGATGATCGGTGTTGTTATGAATATAGGAAGAATTACATACATCTGTGCTATTTCTTTTAATGAAAGAATATAGTTGGAACTGAGTTAGATTAGGTTGTGAAAGTTAGTTTGAGGTTGGGCTGATAAGAAAAACTAGAAACTTTAGAATTCAAATTAAAATAAATTATTAATTCTGCCAAGAAGCTGTTGGGTCTCATGGCTGAAAATAAGATTTTTGTAAATTCCTTAGACTGGCCTTCCAATAATGTTTCCATATTACACTTCAGTTCTACCTCACTGACACTTAAATAGGCAGTCACACAGACATTAATGGAGAAATTTTTGAAGTTCCAGGGAAGGTGCTGAGAAAGAATAAAAGCTGCTTACTGTCCCTCTTCATGCTTCCCTCTGTAGTTTTTATATTAATACGCCATAGCTTTAAACATCTCCCGTATGGAGAATGAGAAAACCAAGCTGTCTTTCAGATGACGAAATCTCTTAAAGTTTGGACCTATGGGATAAATATTAACTTGATCCACAAGGATGAAGTCATTCATTTCTCATTTTCATTTCTGTTACAGTGTCCATTTGGGGCATGCTTAAAATTCCAAGTACTTCAGGTATGCGGAATATAATAATGACAAAAACAGAAAAAATGAAATTGCAAAATATTATTTCCATCCACAATCTTCTCTTCTTATATCCAGGCACAAAGAGCCTCTTCCAAATTAAAATCTTACTTAGATTAAAAACACTGGGAGTCTCACTTGTAATATTTCATTGGAAGACAGTCTTGAGTATTCTTCTGAAATGCCGAGTGCTTAATAACCTGCCTTGCCTGTGAATGCTGTCAAATATTTATGCTTCTTTCCTTCCAATGTTTATTCAGAATGCATTTTTGTACAGCTGGGAAGGTTGTTAGAAGCTGATGACTGGGACTGCAGAATGACAGATATTCTTAAAGGGGAAGAAATGAAAACTTTCCATCCAGAAGATGCAGATGTTGATGTAGCCTGTGATGTGTGGTGTGAATTAATGATGAGTAAAGTAGCATCCATGCAAGACAAAAGACTAAACCATAGTGAAGAGGATTTCTCAGTAAATGAATCTCTTTGAAGAAAAACAGCACTTAGCAGCACAGATTAAACAGCTTGAGACACAGACACAGTTAGAATTAAGTTATTGACTCAGTAGCTTATAAAGATATGGTGTTCAATAAGAGGGGACATTTTGAAAGTACGCTGCTAACTTTTTAATGATTTTCTCATCAGACTGACTACACTTCAGTGACAACTACAGTCAGGTGTCTTTTTATGTAAATTGTTCTGGTCAGTCCTAACATGCTAAAATAATTTTAATTAGCAAATAGATAAATACTGTAGATTAAGGTAAAGATGTTCTCCAAAATACTTTTCTTTAGAAATTGTCATTCTCATTTTCTATAGAGAAGGTAAGTCTTCTTTCTCAGCAATTATGCTACATAATTCACAGTACTTCATATTTTAAAATAGATGTGCAAATATTTCCCAGCATCCCTGTGAGCCAGATAACATTGTCTTTCACATCTTATGCAGTAGTCGACTTAACCAGTGAGTGCTTTCTATACACTCATCCAAAAGGCAGTACAAAACCAGCAACTTTTAGCCATGTAATTTCAGCTATGTCAGTCAAACAGATACTACTCTGCATGCCATCCATTTTCATACAAGCACAGGAGGAAGTCCATGATCTTATTCGTTCTTCAAAGTGCTAAAAGAACTTCTCCAATCTTCTTACTGTATATACTACATAGCAATTTTCAGACTGGCTCAGTGATATAGAAGACCACATTAGAATCACAGTGTGTATTTCAGCAAACCTATCTCCTAAAAAAAAAAAAGTCATGTCTTTAAATGGGTTTATGGTTCAGCAATACTGAAAAAAAATCCTTTAGACTAGGCCAAAAGAAAGATCACCTCCAGATCCATAGGCTTGTTGCCTTCCCATTAGTTTTCTTGCATTCTTCTTGCATCGAGAAGAATGAGGGTATATGCCTCCATTATGTATTTTGTATGAAAGATGAAAATAAAAGCTGTACTGCCAAGTTCCTACACCGCATCTCCACACCGCTCCTAATCAAGCCAATGGGTGTTTATTTTTCACAGGCCTTGGAAGCTCAGAATCTAAATTGGCCTTACAAACCAAGGGATCTCACGCCAAACTGGAAAGCTAAGCTTTTCAAATGGAGAAAAAATAATGAAAACTGGGGGCCTGGAACTTGGGTACCTGGTAGCTGGGAGGGATCTATTTAAAGAGATGAAAATCCAAATGCAAACAGATAAGACAATACAAAGAGATTAAAATATGAGGTATGCCTGAGAACAAGAATAATCTGATTTGAACACTTATTACAGAGATGTTTCTTTTTACTGATTTCTGTGGGCAGCACAGCTCTGTTTCTCACTTCACTGTCTATCCCAAGCAGTGAATGAGTGACACAGAAGAGCACCTCATTCTTTTCTCTTCCTTAAATTTAGCATTAGGTCTACCAAGTTAATATCAAATAAATGAAATCAAGTACTGATTTCAGAGAAAAGTAGTAACCTATTTTTCAAGTGGGCTTTTATATGCAAGCCCTTAAAATCTTTATTTTTATTGTTTGATATGCCAAAGTAAAGGCAGACAAGTTTTTTTTCTTAAATCACATCTGATTTTATGTGCATAAGCCATTTTGTCTTTTATATTCACAAGTCTGAAAACATTAACATGTACTTTTGGCTATGCTTATTTAAGTAACAATCATAAAGTAATTCAGGAGATGTATTTTCTGGCTATGTTGTATAGTAGAAGCAGTATAGCACATATATTCCACACTTTGGTTCGTTATATAGTTTCACCTTTATGCCTAAACAGGAAATTATACCTCTTTAGGTTAGATTTCAAAGCTGACTGTTAGAGGTGTTGATCCTGTCAGGTGGTTTTACATATAAGTTGGGACTTTGCTTTTGCAGGCAGGTTCCTTCTACATGCAGTCATGCCTTCTACATATCAGACAAGAAGTTTTGTATATATGGATCTGTATCTACTGAGGATCCCCTTCTTTAATGAGAATGAGTTGAATGTATACAATTCAGCATGCAGCTGGTGATCTAACTGTTGATTCAAAAAAGCTGACAATCGTTTTTAGTCATCTTTTCTTTCTTATACTGATGTTGGTATAATACTGAGGCTTTTACTGATAAGCAGTACCCAGGATATCTGGTTGTTTTTGTAGGAGAGAACGATTAAATTACTATTTTAAGTTAGGCTCTCTTAGATGTCATTTCACAACTTTCAAAACCTATTCTACTAAACTAGATTTATAAGTATAAATGTTATTTTAAAATCCCCTGGAAAGTGGCACTGAGCATAAAAAGGGAAAACAATTCCAAAAAAGATTAAAATACTTTACAAGGCATTATACAAATTTAGGCACTAGATTGCACTTCCAAAAGGAGCTCTGACCTGGATCACTGGTAATGAATACCCAAAAGGGTCAAAGTGGGAGAAATTGCCTTGTATAAGGAAATAAATTGCAGCTGGTAAGTTGTTGTGTTCTGGATGTCAGAAAAAAGCCTCAAACAATTCAATTCTTAATGCAAAAGGGAAACTGATGGTGAAAATTACTAAAAGCAATTAACTCATTTTATAGTCTCTTGAAATCAGATAGAAAGTTTTTCTTGTGTAGCAGAAGGAAACCAAATTCTCAGCTAACTGTGAGGACTTGGTCTTTCAAGAACAGCTTTCAAGTTAAAATAAAGCAAAGTCTCTTCTCAACATTAGTACAATTTAATTTTGTTTACCTTTCTAAACTTCAATCAAATTTAAAACTGTATGCACATCATAGTGGCTGAGAAAGTATATGAAGTGATTCAGATTGTAATTTTGCTAGCAGTTTGGTCTGCAAATGAGGGCTGTAATCCTGTTAGTCAACCTAGAACCTGCACTTCTGTGATCATCTTAAAGGAGAGTGTATTGAAAATACAAGAAAATAACCACACACTGGAAACCTTCATGAAGCACTTGCATAACTTTCTTCATGACCTTAGTTTCTCCTAAGGTACTCCTCATCCCACACCACGTCAAATAACCTTCATGCATTACAAGGGGAGCAACAGTGGAAACGATAGATCATAATACAGTGGTCTGAATGAAAACCCTTCCAAATACTCTGAGGAGCACTAGTAGCACTGGCAACCTCTTGCTTTGCAGTTTCCCACTCCTGCTGCATTGCACAGCTGGAAAGTAGGGCAGAAAATTTCAGAGAAGCAGCAGGACCCAACTCTCATTTTCACTAACTTAATTTTACACCACTGTAGAAAAGTATATATATATATATTATATATATTCCATATATAGCCTCCGGGAGAATTAGTGTGGGAAGTTCGTGGGAGTTGTAGGTTTTAGTGTCCAAGCATTTATTGTGTAAGTCTAACTGTATGTGTGTGTGTTGTGTGCGTATTTAAGTATAAGCAGTGGTAATAAAGAAATATTTTGGCCAGGATATCTGGAGAATTAGCAAACTAAGAGGGGGGAATCTTGCTAGTCCCAATATCATTACAGTTCTGCTGCTGCTTATTTTCATATAATCATATTGCTTTTTTGGCTGCTTCCTTGTAGTTTCATTTTCTCTGTCTTCTTTAAGCCTGAGATGCTTGATCTGATGCAGTAGGAAGAGTTGACCTTCTCAATACCCAAAAGAAGATATTTTCATTTTTCTTCTGTCAAGTCACTCGAATATGATCTTCCGATGTCAGATTCTTTTCCTTAATTAACTGAAAACTCAGTCCTATAACTGGCTATCTGTTTAACGTGGTTTTTTTCCGATTCCTCATCCTAACACTCACTAATTCCAAAATACTTTTGGAATGAGCAATAAAGGAATTTATTTTCACATTTGAATGCAATATTTGTTTCCATATCAGCATCCCTTGCCAGTAAAAGAATTGCTGTGCTCATTCATTTCATTACTAAAGTAATTTAATGATGGTTTGATCTTTGGTTACGATTTTCTGCCTTTGGAAGCATGTAGTGGCTAGTTTCACTGAATCTTGTTCTCTGGTTCAGACGTTATTTCTTAGTTATTATGTTGATAAGAAAGTTTCGTTTCTGTGTGCTCTACAGAAAGTAATTAATGTTGACTTCTAATGAAACTTAAGCAGTGAGCTTTCACAATGCTAGACAACTGATGATGCTGTCCACCACGGTAG
The DNA here is from genome assembly GCF_000690775.1 of Eurypyga helias. Lineage (NCBI taxonomy): Eukaryota > Metazoa > Chordata > Aves > Eurypygiformes > Eurypygidae > Eurypyga > Eurypyga helias. The sequence continues at coordinate 299,178 of NW_010226172.1, forward strand.
GATACCATTTCAGCAAAGCTTGGCAGGAAAAACCATCTGTCTCTGGAGAACTCCACCTTTGGCAGCATTTCCAGCACAGGGTAGTATTTGATGCACTAAGACTTACTGCTCATTCTCTTCTCTGTGGGTTATGAGTCTTCTCCCTAGCAAAATTTCTTCACTACCCACTCCCCTCACAGGTCCCATAGATCACCACCAACACAGCGAGGGATATTACAAAAGGAAAATGAGTCATCATGGGGAAAAAATGGCCCGAGACTGATGGTTGTGAAGAAAATGCACCTATACCTGCAAGATGGCAAAGTTCTTCCTGAGAAAAAACAGCAAGCTAAGCCATATTTTTGGGAGCCGCTGTGTACCTTTTCTTATTCAATATCCCAAAGCCTGCTGTCGTTTACTTCTGAGGGTTATGCCTTCACACTGGGCCCCACTGCCAGTTTATGTTGCCTTTAAGATGTGGTAAACTAAATGCTCCCTGGTTGACAATACTGGGAAAAGGCAGAAGTCTGAAAGATTCCTGGCTAATTCTGCTCCTCCCAGGAAAGTTCCCAGAGGATTATTCCTTTAAAACTGATTACTTACTCATTTTTAAAACAGAGATCCAAACCTTCTGCACTTTTTCACCTGTGAATGCTGTGCATGTTTGATAGTTCGTGTTGGTTCTGCCTCTCTGTTATTTGCAGGTCTTGGCAGTGCTTTTGCCTCATTTAAACATGTGATGCTGGCAATGCATTGTGAGCACTAGACTTCTGAACCTGAAAGGCCTATGAACACATTATAGCCTCTGTGCTCACCCCCGGCTTCTCCCATGCTCTCCCTGTGTGAGCTCTATGCTGTGTGCAGAGCCATGCCACAGAAGTTTTTTTTTTTAAAAAAAAAAGAAAGAATCTTGATATTTATATTGTCAGACTAGCAGACAGGACAGGGAAAGAAAAAAAATTAAACAAAAAAATGAAATTTGAATTACCAGCAAAAGACAACTGTTGTTCTCTTCACCTTAGAATAAAATTAGTTGAGAGAGAAAGGGAGAAGATGCATTTCCTCCACAGCTAACATGTCATCTCTGAAAAAACACAGGCACCAGTGTTCTGTGAAAAACAACAATATTATACAAGGAAATAAAACCAGGTACTGCGTTACTAGGAATTAATCAGAGCTAAGTGGAGTAAAGGGAAGGGACGAGAAAGAAGTGTATTTCCTTGTAAAATTCCTCGCTCTCCAGGACCACCCTAGGGGATGCACAAAAACCTCTTCAGCCATGTTTTCCCTCCAGTATCCTGCCTTGGATATCCTGTCTTACGTTCAGGTTGTGTTTCCAGAGAAACAAGAGTGTACCAAGTGGGGTGAATGAAAGCCACTGCATTCCAGATTCAGTGCTTTATTTTTAAGTTACTTTACTTAACATACATTGGCTATTTTTGTCTGTTGATTTCATGCTTAAATAATTGAGCAAACTCTTGTTATTGTTGTTGCAAATTGTACTGTTGCCACAACCTCGTGGAACTCTACTGTTAATGCCCACATGGGAAACCTATAATGCTGCTCTGAATGGTCTGCAATTCATTCTGCTCCATTCATTGGTGTTTCATGTTTCTTTTTGCACAGACCCCAATTCTCTATGCTCTTTTACATTCTGAGTTTAGTCTACTGCTATTTCTTACTTGTTGGCAGTTGTACTGGAAAAAAAAAATATATATATATATTATTCTGGCATATATAAGCAGTAAGGATTATACCACAGTCTGTTGTTTTTAACTCACATTTGAGTTCCTTGATGGAATCCTCTCCTTTTTTCTCCTATGCAGATACAGTAAACTTGGCTGTCTCTCAGAGCACAAAAGACATACCAGGCGCAAGAGAAGGTAAAGTCTTCAGTGATCATTGTACTACAGTGTGCTACCAGCCCCCTTAAACATTACACCAGTCCTCATAAGGAAGGAATTCAAATAGTTAAAAAATTTAGATGTCTGTTCCTTTCAAACATTGATGTCTGTATTTTGACGGTCCTGGTTTTAACATTTGCAAGTCAGTTAAATGTTAGTTATTATCCTGACCAGAACATTATCTCTCTCAATTAGTATTGCAGACATTTATAGTAATGGACCATTCCTTTGTCTCTAAATGTTAAATTCTGCTCCTAGCATGGGTCTGTCTCGAAAACGCAAAGACTAAATGCCCCAAAAAATTTAGCCATCAACAAAAGTAACCATTCAAGTTGCTGTTCTGCATGAAATTTTCTTGATACAAATGAAAACTCTATTCTATTGTGGATTATATTGATAGACTTTTCATGCAAGGGAAATATATACTATTTTTCCTCTCAAGCTTCAGCTCAACATGTACATGTAATCCAACTGGAACTGATTTTTGCATACACTTAAATTATTTTCCCCTGCAAAAGTGTTATAAAGAGTCTGTAGTGAAAATAAGAATTAGTATCTTTCCCCTTAAAATGACTTGCTGAATCAGAGTTACAGAAAAAAATAGATCATGGGCCTTTAATCTTAAATCATAAAAACAGAACCGTATTACAGTTCATAACTCCTAATACTGTTGTAATTATTTTAGCTAAGGTTTTGTCCTAGTATGGCTGTAGTTGCATTTGAATTAAGTTACATTGTTTGAAGCACATATTATGTTCTGCCAGATGATAATATATGCTATTACCTGAATCTCTGTCAGCTTGATGGTAGATATTGCACCTGTTTATTGAAAAAGTATAAAAAATATTCCTAGAAATTGGGAAACAGGACACTTCACTGAAGTCCCAGGTAAATGAACTAAAATAGTAACTAGAGACAATAATAAAACATCTGCAGAAGTAAAAAGAAGTTATGAAATCAATAAAGAGGAATATTTTATTGAAAAGAGGAAATACTCGCAGATTTGCTAGCATCCATTTGTTGTGTCAACAGAGGAGTGAAGGAAGGAATTGTTTGGTTTATGTTATTTTAGGGGTTTTTAGTGGGGTTTTTTCAGTGTCTCTCAGAAGTGGTTAGTAAAGCATCTCTGTATACAAACGTTTAGAGGTAGATTGCTGTCACAGATTAGAGATGGGTGGTAGAAAATAAAACAGAAAAATTGGTAAAATTCCAAAATGGCAAAGAATTAACTGTGGAGTGCCCATAATAAGACCAGTTGTTTAATAGAGTCTGGAAAGGAAGGAGAGCATTTACAAATTAAAATTTGCATATGGAACAGAATTTTTTAGGTTAGCCAAGACTAGAGAACTCTTGAGGGACCTATACAATTTAGGCACTTGGGCAGCAGCATGGCAGATGGTATTAAATGCTGACAAATACATATTGGAAGGGATAATTGGGTTAAAATATGATTACATCAGCTCCCTTAAATGTTTAACAATCTCATTTTTAAACACTCCCTTTGAAGTAGTTGGCAAACACCCATTTGTTTCAGCTAGAGAAGACCCAGATCTGCTGTTTGAAATTTGAGTGTAGCCCTACAGCTTGTTGGAAAAACCATGCAGATAGCAGACTGCTGCTGTGTTTTCTTTTAAGCAGAAGCAGAGATTTGGGGTTATGGGTTTTTTTTTTTATTTGCTGTGTGCTACCGCTATTCTTCTGCTCATCAGGCCCTGCAATATTATTACTGAGTCACCTTGCAATGGCCACACTCAACTTTTACTCATACAAACAGTTACTGAGTTCCATGGAGTTTCTCATTCAGTGGGAGCTGTGGGATACGTTGTGCCACTACCATTAGATCTGGTGCCAGCTGCTGTGAGCAGTCGTGTCCTGCTGCCTGCGGTGTGGCTCGAGCTGGGCTCTCCAGGGCTGTGGGTAGCGCCTGTTTGGACAGCACTTATGAACAGATACACCAAAGGACAAGATATGTGCAGCTCTGTGTGTGCCACCACTAATCTGCCAGACACACCATATGCTAGTTGTATGATTTAGGGTAACTTGTGAGCTCACCCAGCGGGAGGAGAAAGAAAGCAGTGTTGTGCTCATTTCAGTTCTTCCCTTGTTCAGGTGTTAGTAGTTTATTTGTCTCTAAGCTATGGTGGTGATTCTGAATGCTGATAAAACCCAAACAAGCCTGGTTGTGGGCAATTATTTGTGTTAATAATTTGGATGCTGTCCCTGGACCACAAATATTGTTGTTGTTACCCGCTTAGACAAATCACCCAGTTATGAATTCTGATATACTGTGGTCTGCAAGGGTGTCAAAATAAGCTAGCTATGGCAATATTTGTGACTCAAAAGGTTTGACACTGAACTAACAGATATCTGCAAAATAGCCAAACTATTCATATAAATAAAAGTAATTTCAGGTACACTGCCACCACCTTGTAGTTCATTTGACTAGGTATTCCCCAGCACAGTGCTTTCTCTGGGCATCTGGCTTAAGTTCTGGGATCATCTGAAGAAGTGATTATTCATATTATTTTATTGGTTCCTGAAATTATCTGTTCACACGGTATCATCAGAAAGGTATCTGCGTATCCATGGACAAAGTCTCCTGTTTGCAGTCCATTTCATTGATCTATTTCAGGAATGTATATAATCATCTTGATGCATTTTCTCCCTTAGTTCTTGCAACTCCCTAAAAAATGCTTTTCTCACTAGAATCTATTTTTAAACAGATTTCCTTCCAGCCCACCACTGCCCTTCCTCCAATCCCCTGCCAGCTCTTAGATGTCCTCTGGAGGCACCATGTCTGCCTGCACTCTGCAGCCAAGGTAATAAGCAATGGCCTCTTCATCCTGACTAGTGTCCCCAGCACCTGCCCAGCAGGGAAGGGCTGGGGTCTGACTCTGGAGACTCTCATTTTTCAGCTGACTGTAAAGCTGTTCTAACACTTGTCTTTGTCTCTTCAGCCCATCCCTAGCCTTCTCCCTCCACTGTAGGCACCAGATCCAGGCTGGCCTCTAGCACTGGTCTCATTTCTTCAGCAGCTTGAGGAAGGATCAAGAGTCAGCAATAGGTACATGGAAGGGAAGAGGAGGTCACCTCTCACATGAGGTGCAAGCAGAGGACGGAGATGAGGAGGGCCAGTATGTCAGACATCCTGGCAGGAGTAGCAGTCCCTTATTCCAAGAAAACAGGGGCGGACTGAGAAGAAGTACAGGCAGGGAAGGAGGAGAGAGTGTGTCTGCCTCCACTGTGTTCCAACAGCTCTCTTGTAGCTCCTTCTCACCCAGACCCATCTGATGCTTTTCTGCTTGCCTCTAGATCCTCCTGCGATTGCAATCTCCTCTCTCCATCTTGGTGTTTGGCTAACCTTGGAGGTCCTTCCTGCCCTGGAACTGCTCTGTCCCTCATTTCTTCCTGAATCGAACTGACCCCTCCAAGTCCTTTTCCCCTCTGGCCCCCTATACTCCCTCTGACAGAAAATTGGATTTTGCCTCCATGGCTGAGACTTTCTGAGCCAGCCCTGCACTCCTTGAATCCTTCCCTCGTGAGTCTGGTAATATCAAACAGATGTCTGAAGGAACTGGGAACACTGCCCATTCCTGAGGGAAGCAGGGCCCAGGCATTTACATGAGTAATGTCCTTGGTGTCCAAAACTCAACTGGTCCCAGGCTCTGGCTATTCACCAGAACCATCTTCCTTTTCTCCAATGACCATTTCAAATCTTTCTAACAACATGCTTTTTTGTCAAGTGGAATAGATGACTGGCTATATGAAATGTTTAATTTGGCTATCGGGTAAGTGAATAAACTAGATAAGGCAGTTGTAGCAGGTAGGCTTGCTAGTGTTTGTGTAAAGTGAGTGTAATAACTACAGAGCTGCTGGAGCTGCCATGTCTATGCCCAGCCATCCTTTTCACTACGAAAGGGACAATTTTGAATTTGCATTATAACTTAATAGGATGTTTGAAAACACTATATATAGTTCCAAGATTATGGTAATGTCACATTGGATTTGTTTCTATTCAAATTTCATTCTCTATTGTTAACCAACTTCTATTTTAAGGATGAAAATGCTAAATTATTTAAATATTTCCAAATACATCACTGTTCTCTGGTATCTTAACGTTGTTACAGTTTGCACTGTGTGTCCATCACACCATATTTATTCTTCATTATAATTCATTCCATTTAGATTTGCAGAAGTTTTGACTCAATATGGGTGAAAGAGTTCAGCTGAAATAACTGGTTTGAAAGTTCACCCAGATATTTGGGAGGTTTAAAGATGTCTAGAGAATCTTATTCTCTTCACTTTTTATGTTCACATTGTTTCTCCTTTCTGATTCTTCCTCAAACTGGGGGCAATGTGCACCAGAAAATACACGTTTTTAACCTCAATTTTAAAATCATCAGGTAGAGATAAATATGAAAAAATATTCAAATGAAAAAATCAGATACTTGTGATTTCTGTGAGAGATGAAAGCCGGCCAGACTTCTGTGTTAGAGAAACTTTGAAGTTTGGATAATTAAAATAAAGACCAAAATGTCATTAATATAGTCCATTTCCGGGCTAATTCTGAAATTCTGCTGAAAGAAAAAGCATATGCTATTAAACATGACTGCTGATGGTGAGTACAAAACTTCTACATTTATTATTTTTAAATTTTACTACTCATTGTACCAAATGTTAAATAGGACTGAAGTAAAATGTCTGGTTTTATTAAAATGGAGCTTTTATTTATGTAAAACTTAAGGCTTGTGATGTAAACAGTCCTAAGAGTATCTGCAGATCCTACCCAATCTGTTTTCTGCTTTGGTTGCTCTTGCTGCTGGGGTTGCTGTATCTGAACAATTACTCATTCTTTTTCATTGACATTTAATGTAATGAACTGTTTTCTTTAAAGGGTTGCTGTCAACCAAGTTCATACTTTAAAAAAAAAAAAAAAAAAAAAAAAGCTGACCTGACAATGCAGTTCATTGCAATGGAAACAATTTTTAAATACCTCTTTTGGGATCTATCACAGTTTTCAGTATTTCACAAAGCCCAGACTATGACACAGGGAAAGAATCAGCCTGACTTTTCTCTCCATCCATTTCTTTTTTCTGATTCCCATACCACTGCATAACAGTACTGTTAGACTTCTTAGTACTTGAGATTAATGTTTATATTAAAAGAAAGAAAATTACTGTTTTAAGTTTTAACTGATATTCTATATTTCATCTGAAGTTTTGTAAAATCCTCTTCCGGTTTGGGGGCCCCAGACCAAGGGACAGTGTCTCTTTAACAATGGTGGAAGCTTCACAGACTTACAACTTGGCTCCTTTACAGTTTATTCTCAATATAAATATACCATCTGGGAATGCTTGATTCAATGTTTCCCACATAATTGCTTTCTCATGTCAATTCTCCATTCTTGTACTGTGTGAAGTAGTCTGCTGCACTATTTTAGGGGACAACGATAGCAGCTCCCAGCACATCACATACTGAATCAGACAAAAATAATGGTAGCAGCATGAAATGTTGATGGTTTGCAGCATTTGTCAGTAAGAACAGTAGCCTTAGGAGAGGTGAAAGGACTATGTGTGTACAGAAAAGTGAAACAAATACACTCTTT